>NC_064628.1:283639858-283889858 GCF_023864275.1 Schistocerca cancellata
TGCGAAAGGTGGATATACACTGTACTAGTGCCGACATTGTGCATGCTCTGTTGCCTGTGTCTATGTGCCTGTGGTTCTGTCAGTGTGATCATGTGATGTATCTGACCCCAGGAATGTGTCAATAAAGTTTCCCCATCCTGGGACAATGAATTCACGGTGTTCTTATTTCGATTTCCAGGAGTGTAGTTCTGGCAATACCGGCCATGATCCTCTTCTTCTGTGTGGATGCACACATATTCCCCAACTCTTACGGGACTTGGTAAGAATGTCTTCCACGAGTAATGAGTGTGTCGGGGTGGGACACTACGAATGTAGTATGTGGACGTGCAAGGTGAGAATGTGAGTCTGGCGGGAGGCGTGCGCTAGATAGTCCCTGTAGTCGCACTATCCTCTCCGCCCTCGGTGGCTCAGAGGGATAGAGCGTCTGCCATGCAAGCAGAAGATCCGGGTTCGAGTCACAGTCGGGGCACACATTTTCACCTGTCCCCGTTCATATATATGTCAACGCCCGTCAGCAGCTGAAGGTATCAATATAATTCTGCATTAGTTGAATAGAATACATCGGACTTTATGTGCCAGATTTAGATTGCAAAGGCTCGATTTTTCCGTGGTGTGCATATTTTCACATAATGGGGCTTGGCTTGTGCTTAAACCGACACACCACCAAACTGATCTCCTACCTACTCCAATTACACTGAAAAACAGAAACTTTGTAGTGATAACAGGCCACAACATTGGTCCTTAAATGAAAGATGGACAGAAGTATGGATTCCTATTATTATTATGCAACTACTTAGGTTTAATTACAATGATGCTTACATGTTTAGCTGCTGCAAGAGAGAAGGCCAAAGGAGAAATGATAAAAGCAGACAGAAGGTGAGTAGTGCGTTTCTTATTTGCGAAAGAATGGAATTCACATCAGTGATTGCTATAGGAATGTGATGACTACATTTTAGGTTTACTTTGCTGTCGAGGTATTTACTTACAATGCCACCTTCAATGGCTGTGACATTGTTCGCAAATAATCGAGGAGCAATGTTTTGGGGGTTTACTTTCATATGAAACGGTACTTACGAGCTTTAATAGTCATTATATTATGATATTCAATAAGTGTGAAGCTACTGCTTGTATTAATGTTAAAAATCCAAAACAGCTGTTACAGATAATACAGTAGATTTGTTTGAATAATTGATTTCAAGACAGTCATTACTTCTCGTAGCTTGGTGTTTCCATCAGTAACACATCATGTGTCTGACACTAGCTTTAAAGACTACAATTCCATAAATTTTGGATAGTTTCAACCAGTAGTGGTTGGAGTATTATAGTTTTTGGAACAAGAAGTGGTTTGAATAAAGTGCATTAATTTTATCAGTCTTCGTAAGTGTTGTATTATTACGTAGGCGATTACAGAGGCTATATAGAATGAACTTCATCCTTGATTTACAAAAATCAGGTGGAGCAGTTCATGCTGGTTATGCTGTGGTTGTGGGCAGAAGGTTTCAGCAAGATAATCAGATGTGACTGATGCAAGGCCGGCCGGAGTGGCCGAGCGGTTCTAGGTGCTACAGTCTGGAACCACGCGACCGCTACGGTCGCAGGTTCGAATCCTGCCTCGGGCATTGATGTGTGTGATGTCCTTAGGTTAGTTAGGTTTAAGTAGTTCTAAGTTGTAGGGGACTGATGACCTTAGAAGTTAAGTTCCATAGTGCTCAGAGCCATTTGAACCATTTGAACCGATGCAAGATTTGTTTGAGATGGTGTTGTCAGATGACAGTTGAATGATTAGAATTTGGGCAGGGAAGTTCACAATTGAACAGCAGGCATGACATGACAATTCACCAAGAGTATTTTGTCTGTCATGTTCCCTTATACAGCATCGCATCATTGCACACAAGACACAATTACACGATTGAATTATTTCTATGAAGAGGAAAACTTACAGAAGTTAGATGAAAAGGAAGTCTCATTAGACTGTAAATAAAAGTTTTTTCTTTTATAATTGGGTAGGCTTCTGCGGCCAGAGTCATTCGACATAAAAGTTTTCTGGGTATGGTACTGCATCATAACGTATAGAACTACTGCTGCTGGAGAAAAACCACGTTTCGGCCATGGTTTCAGCAGGCTCCTTCTGGGTCTACTGATGAGTTCTAGCTTCTTTTTTCTTTATTGTTATTTTGACACCTTACACAAAAGGTGGGCCGGCAGCGGCAATATTACGTCGCTCTTTGGCCACAGTCAGTACAAATAGAAACAATGAAGACACAAGAAAACAAAACATAATGGTGGACAAAAAACAGTAGACACATGAGTAAAACACACGGAGCCGAGCCGTTCACAGGTGTAGTAAAAAATAAAAAACGGTCAGCACTGTACACGAACACTGATGACTGAGATAACACACGTGAACGATGGAGCGTGGGGCGGTGAAAACACTGAAGCACTAACACGACGGCACACACACAGAAACAATGGCGATGATATGCGGCGCGCGAATGTTCACTTGACGTGTGGGAGTCTGGAGACCTGCCAAAAGGGGAAACGGTGGGGCAGGAGGGAGAGGGGAGAGTGTAGATGACAGTGGCAGCGGTGATGGGAGGGGGAGGAAAGAAGGTACAGGGGTAGGGGAAGACTGGGGGGAGGAGGGAGGGAGGAAGGGAGGAGGGAGAGAAGGGAGAGAGGGTGCCCTAAGGAAACACAGGGAGGGGATAGGGAGGATAAAAGTTGATAGGAGGGGTAGATGGAGGGGATGAGGGCATCATCAGGGAGGGGGAGTTGGTGGAAGCCACCTTGGGAGAGGGTGTGGAGAGTGGAGAGATGGAGAGCAGGTGGGACGTGGGAATACAGGCGTGGCAGCGGACGGGGGTGGGAGAGGATGGGAGAGACAAGTGGGTGAGGGGGATCAAGTTTACAGGAGGTGTGGAGGATCTGTATCCATTCGAGGAAAAGGAGGAGGTGCGGGAACGGAATAAGGTCGTACAGGATCCACGTAGGGGAGGGGAGACGGATGCGATAGGCGAGGCGGAGAGCATGGCGCTCTAGGATTTGAAGGGATTTGTAAAAGGTAGGAGGGGCAGAGATCCAGGCAGGGTGGGCGTAGCAGAGGATAGGGCAGATGAGGGATTTACAGGTGTGGAGGATGGTGGAAGGTTCCAGATCCCATGTGCAGCCAGAAAGGACCTTGCAGAGTTGGAGTCGGGATCGTGCCTTGGTTTGGATTGTCCGGAGATGGGGGGTCCAGGAGAGGCGACGGTCAAGCCTGACGCCAGGGTACTTAAGGGTGGGGGTGAGGGCGATAGGACGGCCATAAATGGTGATATAGAAATCGAGGAGACGGAAGGAAGGGGTGGTTTTGCCTACAATAATCGCCTGGGCTGGGTCTTAGAAGGATTGACATTGAGCAACCACTGGATGCACCTAGTGGTGAACCGGTCAAGTTAGGATTGGAGAAGGTGTTGGGAGCGTTGCAGGGTGGGGGCGAAGGCAAGGAAGGCAAGGCAAGGAAGGTGGTGTCATCGGCGTACTGGAGAAAGTGGACAGGGGGTGAAGGCGGCGGCATGTCCGCCGTATACAGAAGGTAGAGAAGAGGCGAGAAGACAGAACCTTGGGGCACACTGGCGGAGGGATAGAAGGTGGTGACATAGGAAGGGCGTTTGGAAAGAAAGGACCCGATCAGACGGACGTAGGTGATAGGAAGGGCGAAGGTTTGGAGCATGAAGAGGAGACTGAAATGCCATATACGGTCGTAAGCACGCTTAAGGTCGAGGGAGAGGAAGATGACGGATCGACGGGAGTTGAACTGTTCGGAGAGGAGAGGAGTGAGGTGAAGGAGAAGGTCATCGGTAGAGAAGGATGGTCGAAAGCCACACTGGGTATGCGACCTGGTTGTGATGTGCCTGACAAACGTACTACAAATGGCAAGGAAAATACTACGAGCAGACAGCTTCCGGAGCAACGGGGTCTCCCCTAGCTCAGCTGGCAGCCGACATATTCATGGAAACCTTTGAAGCAACGGCCCTTGGTTCAGTTCCTTTACGCCCACGTTGCTGGTTCAGATACGTGGACGACACGTTCGCTATATGGCCTCATGGTGAAACGGAGCTACACAAGTTTCACTAATATTTGAACAACATGCACAGGAAGATACAGTTCACTCTCGAAGTAGAGAAGAATGGTGCAATTCCATTTCTAGACGTCGTAGTATACAGGACAACGGAGGGCACACTGGGCCACAGAGTATATCACAAGCCTACACATACAGACAGGTATCTGCACACCAAATCCTACCACCACCCACCTCAGAAGAACTCGTTCATCCGCTCTTTGGCAATCTGTGCGCAACGCCTACCTGATGCTAAGCTTAAATGGCTACACACAACGTTTCTAGCCAATGGCTTCAGCCATAAATCGACTCACACAGCCTTGTCGACGAACACAAGTAAGAAACATAAGCAAGAAATAGACAAACTGCAGCCAACAGTGCGCTTACCTTATGTGAAAAACGTTACTGACGCAATAGGCAAAAACCTTCGCCGGGTTGGGGTGCAGCCTGTCTTCTATAATGGTCGCAGGACCCAAGACGTGCTAGGCTCCACTAAGGACAAGGTGGATGCATTACACACTGCAGTGTGGACAAGATGGAATGCGAATGTGGAGAGGCATACATCGGCGAGACTGGCAGGCCAATAGCAGCGCGCAATCGGAAACACGAGCGCTATATTCGTCTGAGGCAACACAACAAATCTGCAGTGGCAGAACATCAGCAAGACTGAGGAAAAGAAAATAAAATTCAGCGAAGCCTGCGTGTTGGCCAAGCAGCCGGTTATGACGAAACGCAAAATCAGAGAGGCCATTGAAATACTTAAACTCCCTAATAACATGAAAAGAGAGGATGGATTCAGGCTTGCCCCATCTTGGCTGCCAGCAATCACAGCCTGACAGACCGCACTGTCAACACGATGCACGAGCACTACCAGCGAGTAACTGCCGCCGCGCGGGCGGCGTCCAGCATTTGGCAAACAGCAGCCAACTTCTCATTCGACGGTAGCCACCAATCATGACACGTAACACAAGAGCCAATAAACAACAGAGGTTACGTTCTCCCTCCACCGCAATAACCTATTAAAATAAAGTGTCTTCTCATTCTTCATTAAGTAACCAATGAAACGAACTATCTTTTTTAAATTATGACGTAATGGCATGCGCGATGTACAGTAACAACGAAATACAAGGATCACTGCATAGCCAGTACTCATCAGTAGACCCAGAAGAGGGCCACTGCAACTGTGGCCGAAACGTTAGTTATTTTCTAGCAGCAATAAACTATCCCCCTCCGGGGGTCCCCAGCGCCAGCGCGCCTTATCAGTCCCGATTGCGCAACCGCAACTTGATTTTCCAGCAACACGGGGCTAGTAATACTAGGGCCCGTGTCGCGCGGCTGCCTCGCTCAGCGGCTAAGTCCGCTTCAAGGTCACCCGCCTTATGCTGCTACGTACATTAACTGCACACAGCCATGGATATGCGTCCCGCCGTCGGAAGCTAGAACTATAGCTCCAACAAAAGAAATCGGTCCAGTGAGAAGTTCTTGTTGAGAAACATTGTTTGGAGTCATCTTGAAACTGTCTACTGTTTTATAAACAGTCATCCTGCTCCTCTTTGAATATCTTCTGCGTCGGTACGGCATGGCTGTGTGCACAGTGCGGCTGCCTCGAGTCGACTAAACATGCTGTTGCCTCACGAGCGTCTCGCCGCCGGAAGTCCCCCTCCAGGGGTCCCCAGCGCCAGCGCGCCTTATCAGTCCCGATTGCGCAACTATAGCTAGAACTATAAACTATTGCTGCTATAAAATAACTAACGTTTCGGCCACAGTTGCAGTGGCCTTCTTCTGGGTCTACTGATGAGTACTGGCTATGCAGTGATCCTTGTGTTTCGTTGTTACTGTATATCGCGCAAGCCATTACATGATATGTTGTATGTACGTTGTATGTACGTTATACGCAGTACCATACCCATAAAACTTTTATGTCTAGTTTTTATTTATATTATACACAATAATATTAGTTCTTGGAACATGGAATGGATTCGATTTGATATGCAGAAAAGAAGATTCTTTTACATTTTACATTTTTTAAAGTGTCACCATTTCTTACATCGAGTGCAGCTACTAACATTCTTCATGAATTTGTCCTTGTAGTAAAAAAAATTACTTTATTTAAGCATATAACAACACATCTTTAATGTCTCTTTTGGCAAGTCATTTTTGTTTTCAAAACGAGCATTGCTATTTTAAAATTCTTGAGCACCGAGTGTTCATAGCTACAATCCAGATGGGAGCTTTGGTCACCAGAGATTAGGTATGTCCCATGTTATCAACTCGTGTGCGCCATGTCAGTTTATCCTTCGGTGTCTGCAGGCATCACACATCACACTGGATAAAACTGTCATAAAGTCTGTACCAGACCAGCAGCAGACAACCCGATGTCGAATACATTACTAGTGTGTACCACATCCCACTGCCAGCGAGTTTGTTTTATAGTTCACAACAACATGCTTCGACATAGCATTAGCTCAGACTGTGCTACCATTACTTTACTAGTAGTCAGCTCAGTGTATATCATGCCACTTTTTTACAGTTGTATGTGTCTTGTTTCTTAGAAACTGAGCTCACATCATCATAGTCAAATGGCTTAACATTTCTTAGTCTACAGCATTTTATCCTCCAAGATACCCAGGCGTGCTTAACATAATATTCCTAATTAACATACACTCGTAAAAAAAAGTTTTGCATCACCCCAGTTCCCAGGACTCCTGAAGATAGACATTGACTGTGGATGTTGAATCACAGACACTGTCCCTTTGACAGTTCAGAGCTGTCACTAAACTCGCCCAAAGATGTAAACAAACACACATGAGCTGCACCTATTAGACGGCCGATTAGTTCCAGCCATTCCACCAGGAAGGAGGTACACAGCTCGCGTTGTCTGTAGTTCAACCATTCCTATACGCTCAATACCGCGGTTCAAAAGCGTCCACATTGTTACTTTGTGCCAGGAAAGGATCTCAACAAGTGAAGTGTCCAGCTGTCTCGGAGTAAACCTAAGAGATGTTGTTCGGACATGGACGAGGTACATAGAGACAGGAACTGTCAATGATATGCCCCGCACATTCCACCCAAGGGCTACTGCTGCAGTGGCTGTCCGTTGTCTACGGATTATGGCTCAGAGGAACCCTAGCAGCAACGCCGCCATCTTGAATAATGCTTTTCGTGCAGCCACAGGACGTCATCGTACTACTCAAATTGTGCGCAATTGCCTGCACTTTGTGCAACTTCATTCCTGACGTCTATGGTGAGATCCACCTTTGCAACCACGACACCATGCTGTGTGGTACAGATGGGCTCAACAACATGCCGAACGGACCGCTCAGGACTGGAATTACGTTCTCTTCACCGATGAGAGCCGCATATGCCTTCAATCAGACAACCGTCGGAGGCATGTTTGAAGGCAACCCGGTCAGGCTGAACGCCTTAGACACACTGTCCATTGAGGGCAGCAAGGTGGAGGTTTCTTGCTGTTTTGAGGTGGAATTATGTTGCGCTGACGTACGCCGCTGGTGGTCATGGAAGGCGCCGTAATGGCTGTACAATATGTGAATGCCATCCTCCAACCGATAGTGCAACCATATCAGCAGAATATTGGCGAGGCATTCGTCTTCATGGACGACAATTCGCGCCCCCATCGTGCACATCTTGTGAATGACTTCCTTCAGGATAACGACATCGCTCCACTAGAGTGGCCAGTATTTTCTCCAGACATGACCCCTATCAAACATGCCTTGGATAGATTGAAAAGGGCTGTTTATGGACAACGTGACCCACCAACCACTCTGAGGGATTTACGCCGAATCGCCATTGAGGAGTGGGATTATCTGGACCAACAGTTCCTTGAGGAAATTGTGGATAGTATGCCACGACGAATAAAGGCATGCATTAATGCAATAGGTCATGCTACTGGATATAAGAGGTACCGATGTGCACACCAGTATGGACCACTACCTCTGAAGGTTTCGCTGTATGGTGGTACAACATGCAATGTGTGGTTTTCATGAGCAATAAAAAGGGCGGAAATGATTTTTATGTTGATTTCTATTCAATTTTCTGATGTGTATATTTACAAGACAGTCAGCCCGCATCTTTGTGTAAGGATTATTGCCATACACTGCTTGAGCCACGATTTCTTCATTTAAAATTTGCAGAAGCACAGTGGGTTCCTCCCCTGCCCTCCCCTTCTCTCAGCATATGGTTTCTGGTATGGAGATGATAAACAGCTGATGCTGCTGTCACCGAGATCTGAGATGAGCAGTTGTTTCACCTGTAATACGACACCTCAGATAAGCAAGTGCTGATGCTGATGTCAGCACCTTTTGGGCTCATACTCGCCTTGCAACCCTACTTACAATTTCAGCACTGCTGATGGTGCATATCAAGATAACTCCACTCAGTAGACAGTTCATATGAAAGGAATTCAAATGTCATATAATAGACTACAGCCAAATTGCTGTTAATATATTTATAGGAAAACACCAATACATTCATACATTGAACTAAATATGTCCCTGAAAATAAAAACATTACAATAAATACAAGAATACACTGCAATGTTGCAGAGCAAGCACACAGTCTTCATCACACAGGCAGTGTTGACTGAAAGTTTGCCATGAGAAATTACACAATTATGGAATGGTTAGTGTTTTCCAGTACATTTCATGGGATTGTGTCACGATTAATAATTGTGTATTAGGGTTTCCTTTAACTGATTGGTCCACACCCTTGTTTTGGTGAAAAGGGCTTTGTAGTATTCTTGTTCATGTCCATGGCCTACCTGTCATAAAAAACTAGATTGCTATTATCTTCACTACTGTCAATTTCTGTCATTGCATTGTTCATGACTACAGGGTATAATGGGAGATAAGTGTCCTAATTGCATTAGTGAGTTCACATGAATAGTAATCACGATAAGTTCTTGAGAATAGTTGTGGTGGGTTGTCTAAGTATGTTCATTGTCACACACAAGAAATACAGAATAAAACTACTTATATTTACTTCATGGATGCAATCACTCTTGTGTCACTTGCATATCATATTGTCAACACACGTGTCAAAGTTTGAGGTTATCGTTACATACCATATTCATTGTTCATTGATGGGGCGTCTACTTGTGTGGGCAATACAAAGCTGAATATCATTATCGATTAGTGTAGATCCCACACAGCATCACTAGTGTCTGATCTTTGTCAATTCCTTTTGACTTTGTCATCAGCTGTCAACGTGGGCATTCCAAGAAGAATTGGCGGACTGTGGTCTGTTGACGCAAAGGTGCAGGCGATTGACTGCTGGACAACTATGGTACACACCGGCGTCCATTGTTCTCTGTGGTCCGCCATATTGTAGCTGCCACGCACCACCGCAGCTGGGTCCCCTAGAAACCAGAGCGTGAGCTGCTGACACATCAGCTGCTGGCGATTAGCAACATACCCCCCAGGTAAAGCTCACCCTCGGACATCTACATCTGTTATGCACCCGGCAGTGGGCCAAGTCGGCGCCTCCTGGCATCTGGCAACTCAATCAGTTGTCCCATAATCTTGTTCACACTCTGTCCTTCACGCTTATGGTTTCTCCTCATACAGTATTACATAGTTGGATTAGCCACACAGAAATAAATTTCATAAAATAAACATGACACTTTCTATGTGTTGTCTATGAGGAAAAATATTTACTGATTATCCTTACATAGCCGGCCGGATTGGCCGAGCGGTTCTACGCGCTATAGTCTGGAGCCACGCGACCGCTACGGTCGCAGGTTAGAATCCTGCCTTGGGCATGGATGTGTGTGATGTCCTTAGGTTAGTTGGGTTTAAGTAGTTCTAAGTTCTAGGGGACTGATGACCTCAGAAGTGAAGTCCCATAGTGCTCAGAGCCATTTGAACCATTATCCATACATATTTCAAACAGAATAAACAAACGTTACCTAATATCCATTATACTTAACATGATTCAAGAAAAGTACTTAGTAAAACTAGTGGGTATTTTTACCATTTAACTCAATTGTTTCTTTGACCAATTAAAGAAAAAGAACAAACTCAGTTTGACTAGCATCTACGAGCAGAGTGGTGCTAAATAATGTCTCGGTAGTTATTGTAATACTGGAAGTGGTTGATGTATGTGTTACGTGTATATTTACAAATTGTCATAGTGCTAATGAGTACTGTGTGAAAATCCATCTACCCCAGAGATTTCTGTCGATATATATTGGAACCCTCCTTTCACCTTGGCAATTAACATACTTACTGGATCACCTGGCTATTGCACAGCAACATACAAATTTGCATACTCCCTTCCTTAGTAAGGGATCCTTCTCGTTCTCGTAATTAATTTCGTCTCTTTTGTTCCTAGAGTTCAGAATGTATAATAAATTCTGCAATTGATGGGCATTTACTCTAAAACATACAACGCAGTCATACATAACACATGGTGAGGTAAGGCAACTGAGTACAAAACATTCTGCAATGATTCTCAGTTCAAAACTAAATCTCTTGTAAATCTATGTAAATCTATGTGAAACTGTAACATTACCTTTCCCTTTGTTCAGACTGCATTATTGCTCACTTATTTGTTTCTTCTGTGGGCTGTATCTCTCATCTTACATGACATTTATAATTGCAAATAGTGATACCCCATTGACACTTCTACTACCTAAGAACAGTATAACAAGAACAAGCAAAAAAATCCTGTACCTTCAGTTCATCGGACGCACGTAGCTGCACTTGAAATGACGTTTCCTTCTTAATGGCCCAGTGCACCTCGCTATTGGCTCTCTCTTTAAAAAAAAGAAAAATGCTGTAACGACACACCATAGTGACCGGAAAATTAACAAAGTTCAGTCCTTCGATGCTGCTCCTCAGTACTTCCATACTACCGGCAATTATGGCACGCTGCACTTCATAACTGGCTCCTAGTAATAACTGAGACATGCGAACAGTTCAGACAGGGCAAATTGATCCAGTACCTCATCCGATGTTCTCATCCTCATCACTTCCCAGTTCTCACGTAAAGCTACGCAAGCAATAATTTATCGAAATCCGACGATAGCTGGTTCTGTCTCGATGCCAGTGATGGCCGTATGTTGGCTAGAAGAAGGCCAGGGACTGCAACCAATCTGTCACATGCTAGACACACTGGACCGACACCTGGAGTTATGGTCTGCACTGCGACTTTGTATGACACCAGGAACACTCTCGTGGCTAACCTACACACCTTAACTGCAAAACTGGAGATTCGAACTGTTGTGCTGCCATTTATGAGCGACATTCTGGTGGGTTTTTCCCAACAAGACAGCGCTCGCTCTCATACCGTTGCTGTAGTCCAACATGCGCTACAGAGTGTCGACGTGTTGCCTTCGCCTTTTGTCTCCAGTCGAGCACACGTGGGACGCCATCGAACAACTCCAGCGTCATCCACTAACAGCCTTAACCCTCCCTGTACTGACCGACCAAGTGCAACAGGCATGAAACTACATGTCACAAACTGACATCTGGCAGTTGTACAACATAACGCATGCACGTTTGCATGCTTGCAGTCAACATTCTGGAGGTTACACCCGTTATTAATATACCAGCATTACACATTTGAAGTGGCTTATCTCTTGCTTACATTAACTTCTGATCTTGTAATGTTAATCACTTAAACATGTTGCCTAGAGAGATGTACTCCCAAAATTTCATTACTCTACATTAATTACTTTTTGGTGTTACGATTTTTTTTCGGTAAATGTATACATGTCTCCCTGTTTCCAGTGTTTATTATATATGTTCGTCTCTTTACTAGAATATCATAGCCAGTGATTCGTCCTCATAGTCACTGTTCAGTTCTCTGCCTTATTCCCTGTCTCTTTCAATCCTCAGAACAGCTTGACTTCCTACGTCCGTATAATATTTCTTTCCACAGGGTTTTATCACGCGTTCTCCGTTGACACATTCGGACTCGTCTCCACTCGAATCATCATCAGTAAATTTACATTTATTCATTCTCTCGTGTGTCTCCTCATCTTTATCTATTCTTATCTCGTCGGAACTGTTTATCGCCCAAACTTCACTTATGCACAACCCTTACGGATAGTCATGCGTGTTAGCACGCCCCTTCCGGGATTCGGGGAGGTACGTTGGCACCAGATCGAGTCAGCATGGTCGATTAATGCCGGTTAGCTTAGATATCGTTTCTAGGAGGACTTCGTCATCCGACTGTGTGAATACCGGGTTGGTACCCATCCTACTTCATTTATACGTTTCTCAAATATTTCTGTTGCGGCAGGAAGGGCATCCGACCATCCTGTACCACTAACATAACCAAATCCAGATTAACATAAAACCCCAAGAAAAATACAGGATAAAGGTCAGGGATACGAATTAAAAAAAATAGCTTTGCTTTTGTACGACGGAAAATGCCTTGCTGTAACCGGTCCTCATTGTAAATCATGTCTAAATCAATTACATTACATTACCTTTGTTTTACTTTTGTTAACGTTCATCTTATAACTTCTTTTCTGTCCATTCCGTTCAGCTACTCATCCATATCCTCTGCCGTCTCTGACAAGATTACAATATCATCGTCAAACCTTAATAAATTTGCTGTTTTCTTGATCTCTAATTATTTTACCAATTTTTTTTCTTTATTTCCTTCACAACTTGCTCAATGTACAGAGTAAATAACGTTGTGGATAGGCTACTAGTCTTGTAAATAAATTTTCAACTACTGCTTCGCTTTCACATTCTTCGACATTTATATCTGCTGTATGGTTCCAGTAAAAGATTTAGAAGACTTATCTTTTATTGTATTTTATCACTGCTACCATAAAGGATTTGAAAGAATGTAATCTTGTCAACTGTTCAAAACCTTTCTCTATATCTACAAATGCTAAATATATAATTTGTCTTTCTACAGTCTATATTCTAAGATATGTAGCTGGTTTGGTATTGGCAGATGTGTTCCCTCGTTTCTCCAGCATTCTACGGCGTCGTCACCTATCAGTATTCTAGTTCTTCTGTAAATTATTTCTGTCACGTTTTTGCAACCATTGCTTATTATAGTGATGGTTTCCTATTGCTCACACCTGTCAGCATCAGTCTTCGCATTAACTGGAACTAATTACATTCTTACTGAAGTCTAAAGGTATTTCGCATCTCTCATATATCGTACCCACCAGGCAGACTAGTTTAATCATGGTAGGTTATACCAAGGATTACAATAATTCTAAGGGAATGTTGTCTACTCGAGTGGTCCTCTTTCGACACTTGTTTTTGAGAGCTGTATCAAATTCTTCTCGCAGTATCATACCATCTATTTTAACATTATTAACTTTCTCTTTCCTTTCTATAATACTGTCTTGAATTTCATTTCCTTTAAATAGAACATCCTCCCTCCTATCAGCTTTCCCTTCTTTGATCCACACCAGTTTCCCATCTGAGTTTTTAGTATTCACACAGGTGCTTCTCTTTCTATAAAGGTCTCTTTAATTTTCCTAACCACGGGGTCTATTTTCCTCTTTCACGGTTCCACAGTTCTGCATTTGACCTCTAGATGCTCCTGCTATGCAATATGGCACTTTCCCTCAGTCTCATTTTTAAACGTCTACGCTCCTTTTTGCCTGCTTCCTTTTCAGCATTTTTAAAATTCTCTCGTTTACTCAATGTAATTCAATATAGCTTGTCTTATCCAAGGAGTTCTATGGCGCCTTCTGTTTTTGCACAATCCTACCTCGGCTGCCTTTACTCTTTCCTGTATTAGAGTTACTCATTTGTCTTTTCATTTCTTTCCACTGTTTCAGACAATCGTTATATAAACCTCCTTTTGAAAATATCGACAGTTTGATAGCATCTGTTTCTTATAACTAAATCTTATTAATTTCCCAACTCTCTGTAATTTCTTAGTTCTTATCTACAGTCCACACCTGCCTGTGGAAATGTTTCTCAGTTTCAAATTTGATACGAAATCTATGACTCACTATTATTTAAACTACCTGAAACCTTCCATGTTCTTGATTCTGAAACAAAGTGCTAGCAATGGTTGATTTGTGCTGTGTGTCTCATTCTGCTATGCAATTTCTCGTTTCACTTCTTTCCCAAATACGTGGTATCCTATTTCTTTACATTCTTTTTCCCCCTATTGATTGACAGTCCCCCATCACAACCTATTTTCATAACCCTTAAATACACAAAATTTCTTTTAATTCAACATACATCCATTAACCTGTTCATCATCAGCGAAGCTAGCAGGCATTTTAACTTGTACTACTTTATTGGGTTTTTGGCTTTGTATCTACCTTGGCTATCATAATGCTGTCTCTGTGCTGTTTACGGTAGCTCGTCCGCATTCCTGTTTTCGTATTCTTTATTAAAACTAGTCCTGCATCACAATTTTGAATGTAATATTTATTACTTTAACTCCAAGCTTTAAAAAATATGCTAATCACATTTAACAGCATCATAAATCTATGCTGTACGTTTATATTTATTGATGGAAATATTTTTAGCGTATACGTAAAGTCTATAAGAACTACCACAGAAATAAGGAAAATAACCATTTTTACAGCTATAGGTTTGATAAAAAATGCATAAAGTCTGTTTAATTTAGCAGCATTAATATTTTATTTTCGTACAACACTATTCTAAAATTAGGTCTAGCAATTACATAAGTACATTCTCACCTCATATTTTTCGTACATTCTGCACAATTTTCCCAAAATAATTTTATTCTTACCTTTTAAAAAATTACTTTTTGAATCATTTTCCGCAGTCACTGGTTTCCCAGGGTTAATATTAGCATGTGTAACTTATCTTCAAATGACATTGATGTTTTATTGAACAGAAAATAATACTTTCATGATGAGAAAAGAACGTGCATAGTGTTTCGATCTTAATCGTAAAATTTCTGTTTTACTTTTTATCTCAAAGACTAAAAGAGGGGATCTGTATCATTTTTGTCGCTTATTAGTTATTCTCAGAGTCTCCTTCTTATTTGTGTCTGTACGGACATAATTCTCAGAGTCTCCTTCTTACTTGTGTCTGTACGGCCATAATATTCATGTAAGTCTTCATCAATAACAAATCCAATTCATTGTATTCTGCTTCTTTATTTTAATGTAAATATTATGTTATAATAGTTAATCACATGGATCAAGTGGTGCCTTATTGTGATCGGAATTAGCGGGATTGGTTATGATCCATTCAGCTGCCATTGCGCCCGTCCCACTAACATAATTACTCTTTGCATTTATTACATAGAGCACGCTTACTATTTCTTGACGAAGTCTGATTTTCCAGTGCAAACAGAAATCTACATCTACATCTACATCGACATGGATACTTTACAAATCACATTTAAGTCCTTGGCAGAGGGTTCATCGAACCACCTTCACAATTCTCTATTATTTCAATCTCGTATAGTGTGCGGAAAGAATGAACACCTATATCTTTCCGCACGAGCTCTGATTTCCCTTATTTTATCGTGGTGATCGTTCCCCCCTATAGTCCAGTCAAATAGCAGATATACCTTGCAAAAGGTGGGGTAGAAGAGAATATTTTTTCAACTCGTTCATATCGTTGGAAACATTAGAAAACCAAGTGTTGCCAACAAAATTTCGCTTGGGAAAACTTTCTGCAGTACAAAAAACTTCGAAAATTTCGGCCTTTTTCAGTTTTTTTCAAAATATCTCAGTTGTTTTGCTCCTTTCGCTTTAACGTCTATTTTCTTTTTCAAGAAGCACAAAATTCTCTACAAATTTGATTCTTGCCATTTTTTCTACTCCCAATATCTAAGGCGCTACAGCGCCTCAAAAAATACCAATTTTTCAAATTTTGAGCATAGTTGCGAGATACCTTATTTTTGAACACTATTTTTTCAGTTTCTGTTTGTTTAGTATAAATACATTATACATCATGTTATATGTTGGAATTTACCACCTCACTTTCAGGTATTCAATTTCTCTGTATGCAACATGAGGATTGCTGGGTACCCAACTATTGTGATTCTTACATCACTACCTGAAGTTCACTATGGGCCACCTCAGCCCTGGTATTTGTAAAACTACAAATATAAAAATGCAAATGCATCATTAAGAGACATAGACAGACACACACACACACACACACACACACACACAAAATACATTGTCTCAGGAAACTGAACTATTATTAGCTGCAATAAGCAACCTACTTAGGTAGGTAATTATTCTTGTGTATAAAAGCCACACAGTTGACATTAAAAATAAGTAGCTTTATTACAATTAAAATGCATTGTCAGTTACTAAAAAGTGTTGACAGTTCTGGGTGTGTAATACTTGTAACATCGCGCTTTAGCGCACTTCAGACAGATATGAGCATCACTTCAAACGTTTTGATGGGCCAGGTTCCTCAGTGTCACCAGAAATACCTTGAGTTATGGATTCAGGGTCTGTACATAGAGTTGATCCCAGATTGACCTCTTCTTTAAACAGCAGTCCGCCTCAGCAAGTTCGTTGATTTCGTCAGCGGTTTCCTCAACATCCTCCATAACATCTTCTTCACTGTCTTCATATAAAAATCTTGGCACGTTTTCACAGTTGACCCCAAAACATTTCTTGCAAATTGAAGAACATTTCAAACCCGCTTTTCTGCAGGAGCACGCTCCGCCACAGTTCAGCTTGCATGAGCATGAAACAATGTGAAGAAGTGCTTCAGGTGCTGGATCTTGGCTCATTATAACGGGTATTGGACCGTGGTCACTGTGATTCCAGCCCCATTTCTCAGGAGGTTTCCGGTTTCCCATCCAACTTTGGACTTGTTGGTAAGTCCGAACGAATGATGTTGTGCAGCATCTTGTGTCGGTGGCAAACGTGCAAGATTCAGTTTGTTTTTGTGACAGACTTGGCGAATAGCTGGTACCGCAAACGGTCTAGTGTGTGGGAGCTGCTGACACCTCCACTATACAATGCGATAGTAACCTGTTCTCCTGCTGTTATTATTTCTTTACGAGTAGCATGTGGTTTATTGAACGTGCAAAGCTCTGAGGTTAGGTGTTCATTTTTTGCAACAATATTGCAGCACTTAATTTTTCCTTGATCAAAAAAAGCGGATGTTGTATCATATCTGCTAAAGGCGTGAGTGAACAGAATATATTCACTGTCAAACTTGTAAGATGTAGTGGAAAACAACTTGTCTTCTGCATTTCCTCTTCCTGGCTTTAAGAAAAATAAGTTTTCAATGCCTTGCCCCAAACCGGTCATGAGCACAAGCAGGTCAACATCTTCTCGTACAATAACACTTCCAAAATCTTTGGTTCTTGAAACGGTAGATGTTACAATCATAACGTCAACATCTTCTTGTGCCTGGTGCACTTCAATGCTACACTCCAGAAATTCCTTTTTAAGAAGTGTAATCAAACGCATCTTGTTTCGTTCGTTGTACAAGAACTTGTCCTAAGGGACTTGGTTCACCGGCTCTGATTCAACCACAACGTTAACCGAAGAATGTTTTTTGGACCTACGAATCCTCTCAGCACTCTTTGTGCTACATTTGTCTCCCTCAGATGGATACCCATCAAATACAATAGCAAATTGAGATACAAAATGACGTTGCAGATAAGAAACATAGCTTTGGGCTATTGACTTGAAGCAAACATTTCGAGTCCAAGTCACTTTGTGGACAAGGTACACTCCATCAATGACAAAAAATTTACTCGGTCCACCTGACTTCACATCTTCCACTGGAACGAAGGCATTGTAGAATGAAGATTTTGTTCCTTTTCGCATGCCATTTTCTGAGAACAGGGACATTGCGTAAGGAGCAAGTTCATATTTCAGAAAGGCTTTTAACTCTTCTTCACTTTGTTTCATTAAACAAATTCTTTGGAAAAGAGTTAAAGGATCAACAGGAGTAATTTTAGTGCTCCCAGCTTTTACAGAATTGAACGCAGAAAGGAGAGTCACAACTTTATCTTTTCTACGGAACTTTACATCGTGGGAATTGTCACCAACTATTCTTTTCATGCCTTTTTCCCCATCTTCGTGACACATATGACAATTAACACCCTCCGTTCTGACAACACCACTGCTGATAGACATTATAAAATCACTTTCAGGGAAGGGAGGGTGCACTGAAAACCAATTACGCAGCTTACGCAAGTCTATGCCATATCGTTCGATGCGACAACTTCTTGCATCTACATGCTGTTCTGATGTTACTGCGCTCACTTCCCAATACGACTCGATTTCTTCACAAATGTTCTGCATGTGAATCATACCCAATTTCCATCTGGTTATTACACTATCCGCAATTCCTCGGCCAGAAGTAAGTCCTCCAGAACTCTTCATGGTTCTCATCAATGTTTGTTCTATAGTCATGTCAGAAGGAACCCCTGATCAATACTTTTCTGATCGCCGGATTGTAAAATGTCCTTTCGTTGTGAACTTCTCATATTCTGAAAAATCCATTTTTTCCTCGAGTCTCAACATATTCTGTAAGTAGAGGTGGCCACTTTTAGCGTACATAAAACGTCCAGCTGAATGGAAGTAGGGAAGCATTTTTCGCACGCTTTCAAGATGAAGTTTCCAATTGCCTAATGGATCCACTTCGATAAATTGTTTCATGAGAATGACCATCTTGTAGTACTGGACCCATAATTTTGCTTAGAGTCCCTTACTTTCAATCGTTTTCAGGGCAGTTACAAATTTTTTTATGACTTGTTCCCTGAGAAGACTGGTATCCTGGCCAACTGACAGTTCTGACACACCACAAGGAGAAGACAAGTCATTCAGTGTCCCACGTTCATCTTCTGTTAGCTCAATGTGATCCCACACTTGACAGGCCAAAGCAAGGTGACACAATAAATGCGCTCGCACTGCGCTGGAATACGCATGTCCTGACAAAATCTTTTCAACGCTGTTTTCAGCGAATATTACACCAAATAAGTCCTTTAATCCACTTCCACCCATGATCATACCGATACATCCCACGAACGACATAAGGAAATGGAAACCTCCAAGTCGGTCCTCCACATTATGAAATTCAGGAAGGTCAATCTCCACAATATCCCTTGCCTTCTAATACAGAGGCTGATCAAATGTGGCAAAGCAGATTTATGGACAGTCCTACAGGATTCATGGTGTCAATTTCCTGCAGCACTGCTTCAGATATTAGTTGAGTCCATGCCACGTCGTGTAGCGGCACTTTAGCGTGCTCGCTGGGGCCCTACCCGATATTAGGCAGGTGGACCAATTTCTTTGGATCTTCAGTGTAAAAACCTTGATGTAAATGAGATGTATGGATGGGCATTAAATTTGCTCGTATGTTTTCAGAAACTTTGGAAAATTTTGATGTAACGAGTCTATCACATGATTCTGGCATGGAATATACACAGGTGACCCACAACATCATTACTACCTGTTAATAGCCTGTTGGTGTACTTTTGAAACCCAATATAGAAGAGATTCTACGTGTCATGGATTAGAAAAGTTCCCGGTAGGTTTTTGGACGTATGTAACCCCTGATGACAAAGCACAGGTCATGTAATTACCGTAAATTGTAGGCTAGTGGTTTGAGAGCGCCGAGCTGGTGCCCGATAGCGTCCCAGGTATATTGCATAAGGCTCGAATCTGAGAAATTTTGTGGCCAAGACATCAACCCGTGCCTAATATCATGCTCGCCAAGCCAGTGCGCCACGATTCTTGCCTTGTAACTAGGACATTTATCCCGCTCGCCATCGGGGAAGAAATGTGACAGGATTCTGGTGATCCATTATAATGATCACTTAGTCCACAGCTTTCGTGGTGACTTCGATTACTACAACAGGTTTTATGAAAGCCTAGGTAAGTGTCCTTATAACGTAAGACGGTCCTCACCGACCCGCGTCCACGGCGAGATGCACGCTGCAGCAACCATTCCCTTCGATGTCGGCTTATCCTGGTACAGCAAGGTATGTGATTCATGTGACCAGGTGACACGTTTCCACTGGCTATCGGAGTAAACTCCAAGATCCATTGGCCATTGCAGTAGTAGTTGACAGTGTCGTTGGGTCGACACAGGGACACGTATGGGTCAACAGCTGCAGAGTCTCGCGTTGAACAATGTGCGGTGAACAGTGTCCTAAAACACTTTTATGTTAACCGTTATTGTAGTCCTTCGTGAGATCTGCCTCAAAATGCCACCTATCCAGCTCTACAAAATGGGCAAGACTCTGATCTCCATGTTCTGTGATGAGGAGTTGACATATAACACTTTGTCTCTTGCTCGTGTTCACCGTCCTTCAAACACTTTTCATACATGATCACGACAGTAATCTTGCGAACGGCGAACCAGCTTCGCCAATCACAACGTATTCGTTTCCAGACGCCAAGCCATAACAATACGCCCTTTGTCCAAATCATTTACGTCAGTGGATTTTCCCATTTGAGGCCTGTATCGTCGCTAGAATGATTCCCCGTTCCCTGCTTCGTTTACATGATTTACTTAACGCGTCACGTACCTGCAATGTCACGAAGCGGTATTTAATCTTGCGGTGATCAGTTGTCATAATGTTATGGATCATCTGTGTATCTCAAAAGCAGGCTTTCAGTATCTAGAAAACACCAATAATCTTCACTTTGATCTGTGATTATGGATGGTCGATATGCAGCAGGATTTTGGAACATATATTGTGTTCAAACATTAATTACCTCGAAGAAAATGGTCTATTGACACACAGTCAACATGGCTTTAGAAAACATCGTTCCTGTGAAACATTACTAGCTCTTTATTCACATGAAGTGTTGAGTGCTACTTACAAGGGATTTCACATCGATTCCGTATTTCTGGATTTCGGGAAGGCTTTGACACGGTACAACATAAGCGGCTCGTAGTGAAATTGCGTGCTTATGGAACATCGTCTCAGTTTTGTGACTGGATTTGTGATTTCCTGTCAGAGAAGTCAAAGTTCGTAGTAATTAACGGAAAGTCATCCAGTAAAACAGAAGTGATTTCTGGCGTTTCCCAACGTAGTGTTATAGGCCCTTTGCTGTTTCTTATCTATATAAACGATATGGCAGACAATCTGAGCAACCGTCTACGGTTGTTTGCAGATGACGCTGTCGTTTATCGACTAATAAAGTCATCAGAAGATCAAAACAAATTGCAAAACGATTTGGAAAATATATCCGAATGGTGTGAAAAGTGGCAGTTGACCCTAAATAACGAAAAGTGTGAGGTCATCCACATGAGCGCTAAAAGGAACTCGTTAAACTTCTGTTACACGATGAATCAGTCTAATCTAAAAGCCGTAAATTCATCTAAATACTTAGGTATTACAATTACGAACAACTTAAATTGGAAGGAACACATAGAAAATGTTGTGGGGAATGCTAACCAAAGACTGCGTTTTATTGGCAAGACACTTAGAAAATGTAACAGACCTACTAAGGAGACTGCCTACACTACGCTTGTCCGTCCTCTTTTAGAATACTGCTGTGCGGTGTGGGATCCTTACCAGATAGGACTGACGGAGTACATCGAAAAAGTTCAAAACAAGTCAGCACGTTTCGTATTAGCGCGAAATATGGGAGAGAGTGTCACAGAAATGATACAGGATTTGGGCTGGAAATCGTTAAAGGAAAGGCGTTTTCCGTTGCGACGGAATCTTCTAACGAAATTCCAATTACCAACTTTCTCCTCCGAATGCGAAAATGTTTTGTGAAAACTTTCTGCAGTCAAAAAATTTCGAAAATTTCGGACTTCTTTCAGTTTTTTTCAAAATATCTCAGTTTTATTTGCTCCTATCGCTTTGACAAGTATTTTATTTTTTAAAGAGCACAAAATTCTCTACAAATATGATTGTTACCATTTTTTTCTACTCCCAGTATCTAAGGCGCTTTCTCCTCCGAATGCGAAAATGTTTTGTGAAAACTTTCTGCAGTCAAAAAACTTCGAAAATTTCGGACTTCTTTCAGTTTTTTTCAAAATATCTCAGTTTTATTTGCTCCTATCGCTTTGACAAGTATTTTATTTTTTAAAGAGCACAAAATTCTCTACAAATATGATTGTTACCATTTTTTTCTACTCCCAGTATCTAAGGCGCTTTCTCCTCCGAATGCGAAAATGTTTTGTGAAAACTTTCTGCAGTCAAAAAACTTCGAAAATTTCGGACTTCTTTCAGTTTTTTTCAAAATATCTCAGTTTTATTTGCTCCTATCGCTTTGACAAGTATTTTATTTTTTAAAGAGCACAAAATTCTCTACAAATATGATTGTTACCATTTTTTTCTACTCCCAGTATCTAAGGCGCTACAGCGCGTCAAAAAATACCAATTTTTCAAATTTCGAGCAAAGTGCCAAATTACCTAATTTTTAACACTGTTATTTCAGTTTCTGTTTGTGTAGTATAAACATAGTACTCATCATGTTATTCATTGGAATTTACCATCTCTCTTTGCTGCAGGGCCAGGACAAACAGCATCATATTCAGTAACTACGAACACATTCACATCGAATTGCATGAAGTTTATTTGTGTTACAATATGTAATACGATTGCATGCAGGTGCCGTACATTTTCTACAGTTGATTGACGTTAATGATCAGTTATAAGAAAAAGTATGTAGGAATTGCTCTTTAGCGGACAAAAGCGTATTTATTCTTTGGCGGGCGGAGGGCGATTGTCTCTGGTGATTGTTCACAGTGCGCTGACAGCTGACACAACAGTAAGGGTCCTACAGTTTGGAGTCGCTACCATTCAGTATACGTTGTGTTGCTGAAAATGAGTATGTCTGACATGAATTTGTGTTTCATTTGCGAAAAAACTGTGGTGAGTGGTGGACGCAATGTGGAAAAGAAAGGACTGAGCACACTTAGCGATTTTAGTGCTAAACGCAGGGAGTCTGCTCACACCCGTTTTTTGAAAACGCTCAGTGAAGTGATGGTGCATGAAGCATGCTACAAGAAGTACATTAATGAGAGAATGATAGCAGCTAGCCTTCGACATCCTCAGGAACAAACAGGTGTGCTACGTCGGTCGCAGGAAAAAGGTCAGTTCAATTTAAAAGAGAAATGGTCCTTACGTGCAAAAGGGAATTCTGATGACTTTTTAACCAAGCAGTTATTATTGCCATATGCCAAACGAAATTTTGTTTACAAAGTAATGAAATTGGAAGCGCAATCGACAGTATTAGAACAGGCTAAACGACGTGGCGATGAATTTGGTCAACAAGTGATAGAGCGGATTCAAAATGTAAATGATTTGGTTGCTGCAGATGGGTGGTACCACAGATTTTGCTACAGAAAGTTCTTTCACCGTGTTTCAGCTACTGGACAGAAACGAGGTTACCGACGTGCAACGCAAGTAGATGAAGGCATGGAGGCTATATTTGCCTACCCGGAAACCAATACGGAAGAATGTCAGTTTTCTATGGACGATCTGTTAGAGCAAATACCCACATCACCTCGTCCTGATATTCGAACTGTCAAGGCTCGCCTTTTCCAGAAATATGGTGACGATGTGGTGATAGCTGAAACAGCTTCAAAGCCAGCAGTCGTATGTTCCAAGAATGTTGGGCACCAACTACTCAGTGAAAATTGGTACACCAAAAGAAATTCAGATCCTCAGCAAGAAAGACTACGAATCGTCAAAGCAGCTGCAAATATCATATTAGACGATATAAGATCAGTAGTGTACGATGTAAAACAGTACCCTCCCTCTGATAATTTTTAATGCGATGTAGAGTCTATCATACCAGATTCAGTAAGAGTACTCTTTGAAACTATAATTTTGAAACACAAGCGGTCTCCCAGAAAATTGGGTAAAATATGTGTTTCTCTTGCTCATGCACTCGTAAGTTCTGCGAGGCCACGTTCATTTATTTCATCACTTTTGACTGCTATTAGTCCATACTTGTACCGGAAGTTTGGCTCAAAACATCTCATCCAGGTTTTGTCTTCCCTTGGCTTTGCAGCATCTTATACGGAAGCTGCCCTATTGGAAATGTCTTCAATCCTTCAGCTTGACAACGAAACACAACGAAGTGACGCATTTTGCCAATTTGTGTTTCATAATGCAGATTTCAATGTAAACACCCTAGATGGAACTGGTACTTTTCTTTCAATGGCAGGTATAATATGTGTTACTCCACATGATGCATTGCTTCCTCAGAAAAATATTAAAAAGTTGAATCATCGTCCCTCAGCCCAACTTGTTAGTGACTTGTTGTGACTCTTCAGGCTTTCCTGGCGGATATGTTGTAAATAGTCTTCACGGTGTGCCGCCGGATGACGTGCAAATCCCACAATATTTCTTCTGAGCAACTGTCCGACATCATCAGGTGGTTGAACCTCGCTGGTGGCTAGGTACGACTGACAACATCCGCATGTCGACGCCGCTGTATATAGAGCACGCGCGTGAAGACTGCGCAGGCACGGAAACCACGCATGCGCAAAAATTTGCAGATAGATGGCGCCAGACTCAAATGCTCTCTGCCGGGAGACGCAGAGCGGCCGTTCTGCGCGTGCACTGACGCTGTGTTTACTAACACGCTGCCAAAGTTATGACGGGTCTATTATCGAAAGCTCTTTGCTTTCTCGTCGTGACTTAACAGCAGCCAATGCAGGGTTCCAGGCGGTACTCAATTGAAATCCCGCATCCCTGTTGATAAGGTTATCAGCTGTACGGATATGTATTGCCTCCTTAATGACGCAATCCCAGAAAGAGGATGCTGGGGATAAAACTTCCGTCTTTTCATTAATCATGTGGCGTCCTGTGTTCAGACAGTGTTCTGTTTTGAAACTCCCTAAGGAAGCTGCCGAAGAGATTAGGCGTGATTCATGCCGCATCCTGACTCGGGCGCCACCTAAGAAGACCAGCTTTAATATTACCGCAGCAGAAAGAATTGCACTACAAGATCTGAGAAGAGACCAAGACATCGTCATCTTACCTGCTGACAAAGGAAACGCTACTGTTCTCCTCTCACGCACAGAATATAACAGCAAGATGCACAAACTGCTCGACGATCCTGCATACAGTAAATTAAAAAGTGATCCGACGGGTAGGATCCAGAGGAAGACTTTGGAACTCATGAGGAAGAGCTCGATCCCAGCGCAAGCCGCTAAGGGTTTACGCCAACAAGCTGCAGTTCCTCCTAGACTCTATGGCCTACCCAAGATCCATAAGAATGGCGTGCCTCTGCGCCCTATCGTGAGCAACATTGGAGCACCTACTTATTTTGTTGCCAAATATCTGACGTCACTATTGGGACCTCTCGCAGGCAAGTGCGACCATCATATTCGCAACTCTGAGGATTTCATAGGTCGCTTGAAAACTCTTAGACTGCAATCATCGGATCTCTTAGTAAGTTTCGATGTTGTGTCTATTTACAAAGGTGCCCTTGCAGGACTCTTTAGAGCTCATTAGTAACAAGTTTGAGGAGGACATAGTGGCACTATTTAAACACGTGCTTACTTCAACATACTTCTTATTTGAAGACCAATATTTTGAACAAGTGGACGGTGTCGCCATGGGAGCCCTCTTTCTCCTGTGGTGGCCAATTATTTTATGGGGACTTTGAAGATAAAGCACTACAGCCAGCGACTCTCAAACCGTCTTCTTTCCTGCGGTATGTTGACGATACGTTTGTGGTGTGGCCACATGGACTGGATACTCTACCTACGTTTCTTCAACATTTAAATTCGCTCCATCCGAATATTAACTTCACTATGGAAGTGGAAAAAGATGGCACTCTACCTTTTCTTGATGTTTTAATACGAAGGAAAGCAGATGGAACCTTGGGACACAGCGCATACCGCAAGCCAACGCATACGGATCTATATTTGGAGGCCACAAGCTGCCATCATCCAGCACAATGCGGTAGTGCATTACGTACGCTAGTTCATAGAGCGCGTGTGGTATCTGACTCTGAAAGCCCGCCGGGTGAGCTGCAACATTTGAAGACAGTCTTCCGTCAAAACGGTTATTCTGAGAGACAAATACGTAATGCATTCAGGCCCAAGCGAGGTCAATCTATGGAGCAGAATGAAGATACGAAGACACCCACCACCTTGGCCTTCTTGCCGTATTTTGGTGCCATGTCGTCAAGAATCGGAAGATATGACATCAAGTGTATTTTCCGACCAGCTGCAAAACTGAGGAACCTGTTAAGTTCGGTTAAGGATGATCTCGGTCTGAGGAAACGTGGTGTGGACAAGATTCCTTGTCAGTGTGGGGCGGCATATACGAGTATAGGTCAGACATGTCGCACAGTACAAGAACGTTGCGATGAACATCAGCGTCATATACGCCTACGCCAACCGGAGAAGTCGTCAATTGCAGAACACTGTCTGAACACAGGACATCGCATGATTTATGAAAAGACGGAAGTTTTATCCCCAGCATCCTCTTTCTGGGATTGCGTCATTAAGGAGGCAATACATATCCGTACAGCTGATAACCTTATCAACAGGGATGCGGGATTTCAATTGAGTACCGCCTGGAACCCTGCATTGGCTGCTGTTAAGTCACGACGAGAAAGCAAAGAGCTTTCGATAATAGACCCGTCATAGCTTTGGCAGCATGTTAGTAAACACAGCGTCAGTGCTCGCGCAGAACGGCCGCTCTGCGTCTCCCGGCAGAGGGCGTTTGAGTCTGGCGCCATCTACCTGCAAATTTTTGCGCATGCGTGGTTTCCGCGCCTGCGCAATCTTCACGTGCGTGGTCTGTATACAGCGGCGTTGACATGCGGAACTTGTGAGTCGTACCTAGCCACCAGCGAGGTTCAACCACCTGATGATGTCGGACAGCTGCTCCGAAGAAATATTGTGGGATTTGCACGTCATCCGGCGGCACATTCGTGAAGACTATTTACAGGAATAACGTTGCTTCCCCAATGCTTTCGGTATCTCTAGAGATCAGCCCAAGACCCGTGGACACGATGTGCACTTTGAATCGTGTGTAGGACACTTGGATGGCACGCTAGATTGCCAACCCCTATACTCGAAAAAAGATATGCACTAGAATAACGCCACTTCTCGAATTTGTTCACATTGACCATTCTTAGAACTGAATTCACATTAACCTAAAAGTAATTATTTTTGTAGGGTACAAGGTAGAGTGCACATTGATGATAAAATGTGCTTCTATGATGATGCTTTTTAAGATCTCATCACAAAAGCAATATTTATATTTAGAAGCAAAGGATAATCGGGATTGCAGTACGAGGACAATGTGAAATGTTCTCTTCAAGACACAAAATGCTAACAAAAATCAATGACATTTGGATTTGTTATCTGCAAAGAAGTTACACAACAATGTAAGTGAAGTGTGAACTTGGTCTGTGGAATGGTCTTGATAATGTGATTTTTAAAGTAGCGGTGTTGTGTATGTTTCATTCAGATGAGTAAATTGGAATGCTGTGCCAGTACAATTTCCTTTGTTTGATAACGTTTACCATTCATTTAAAGTAGCATGGTCTCCCGTTCAAAATCTATTGCTACACACTAACAGTCACCTATTACGTCCTTTTTGGCAAACTGTCCATCCTATGTAACAATCAACAACAACCTCTTTTGAATTTTCTATCCAACTGCAACTGTAACCCAAGGATTTGCCCTGTCATCGGCCATTTATCTCCTGTACGCTATCTTAAACGTCACCTATTTTTTACTCCTTAAATCTTTTGTATCAGAATTTCAAATGATATAGCGAATGACTGATAAATTGGGATTTGGGCGCAGCCATTCTACTTAGGTATTTTTTAGTTTAATTACTTGATAAACAAAACTAAATAAACTCAATGTGTAGGCAATATTTATAAGACAAGCCAGCACCATCTTCCACTGCCGTTGTCTCTACCTCACTATTTACAACCTTTCTGTTCAGTTAACCAGTACACTAAAGCAACTCAGACTAATCCTCGATTACAAACTCAGGTGGAAATCGCACCTACTAATCACTCAATATAGAATCCACACTAGAACAAAAGTTATGCCCGAACTCGGGGACTGCAGCCCTCCAACACACTTGAAGCGTGCAAAACGTTAAGCAAACCATACCTTTAGCTACTGCCTACAAATCCTCAAAAACGCCACTCACTTCACCTTGCCCTTCTCCCACCCCCCCTCCACACACAAACACAAAGACACACACACACACACACACACACACACACACACACACACACACACACACACGGACCCTGTATGACCTTAATTTCCCCTCTCTCGTCTACCATACTGCACACCTGATTTTCTGTTTGTTATTTTTCCACAAGCCTGACACCAATCATACTATCGCCTCGTCCCTGTCAACCACTGCACTATGCTATGCTTTACCGTTCTTAGCCCCCCAACCTCTCACCTACTAACTTTCCATATCCTACCCTGCCGAAACCTTAACCGTCCTCCCCTACCTGACAAAGAAATCAACGCAGTGGTCGACCCATCCTTCCACCTCAACGAATATAGCGCTCAACATTTTCTTTACTGCTTTTCCAAAAGCTTGGTTAGATGTCCTCCCCAAACCTCCTATCGCACATCGTCCCTTCAGCAACCCCCCTCACGTACTGCTCACTATCTGTAACGCAGTCAAGTGAAGTTTACTGTTCTGTATACATCTGTGAAAACTATTAACAATTTTCTGGATTGTAAAACTCAACAAAGCTTTACTTAAAATCTTTAATATACAGCTCAACCAACTGCTTCCGTGCTTTTAAAAACGAATAGATTTTTTAAATTTTTCTGGGCACTGTGTTTGTATATCTTAAAAATCCTCCCAGCATAAGAGTGGAAATGAATGATTGTCTGACCACTCCTACAATGACAGGCGAGTGACTGAAATAACAGCAAAGGGAAACAAGGCACTGCAAGCAGAGGCAATTTGTACATGTATAGCAACGTATGTTACGAGGTCCGCGATCTAGGAGCTCCCCACTACAACGAAATTTTTTGCAGAAGAATTAACTGTAACCAGATTTGAATTCAAAATAGCAACACAGTTTAGGATTATGTACACTTGATTGTGTAGTATTTTTGGAGCACTGGCAGTAACAAATCGTTACAATAAAATTGTTCTTCGAACTTTTGAAGAGTACATGGATTATATTTAATTTTACTAAAGCACACTTAACGTATTACAGATTGGTACAACATCCTTATGTGTCTCACTATAGTCAGCTGTCGGCAGTTACCATTTTGTTGACAAAGATTAATTGTTTTACATCGTTAACAGAAAACGCCTACAAATATTTGGTGTACATACCTTCACAAAAAACAGGTGCTATTGAGCTGATCGTTCGGACAACCAAAATACCACCAAAGCTTGGCAGATATTCATTTGAAACAAGTTTACTGTCTATTTTGAGCACTTAGTGTTGCTTCAGCTATCCTGTTTCACATTCTTTCATGCATGGTTTAATGTTCAACATATTCCAATATGCTAGTGTACTCTTTCTCTTCCATAAATATCTCACTTTTAGGTCTACAGTTTATCGCATAACGACATTGTAGATCAGAATCGGTATTGAAATGTCGGTTGAACCACCCATTTAGTGCCTAAAAACACTTAAATTTATGCGTTTTGAAGGATGAGCCTTCATCAGAACTATAATACAAAAATCTCTAAAAGTGACGAACATAACATAAATGAAAACAATAAATTATGTGGTTCCTTTACTTGCAAGTGTGCCTTTTTAATGTATACATCAACACCATTGTCAACTGACATAATAGGGTAAAGTGGAATGCTTTATGTTGTTCTGAGTCGGCGTCAAAATAACATCGATTTTTTGCACAGTCCATACATCTCTATGAAACCCACACCCAGAAGACAAACGAAGAGGTAACTAGAATGAGCACTTCATGATTGCAAATAAATAAGCAAAGAGATACGAAATAAACAGTACCGACGCGTATACT
The DNA here is from genome assembly GCF_023864275.1 of Schistocerca cancellata. Lineage (NCBI taxonomy): Eukaryota > Metazoa > Arthropoda > Insecta > Orthoptera > Acrididae > Schistocerca > Schistocerca cancellata. The sequence continues at coordinate 283,669,799 of NC_064628.1, forward strand.
TGCCCAGATGCTCAGAAATTCAAAGCCTGTCAGGAACGGAATGCTAATGGTGCAACCGTAATTAATGTCACTGAACGGAGAAGGGTGTTAAAAAAAGAACAAAAAAAATTTTGAAGAAGTTGTCTGTGGCACCTGTAAGCTCTTTGTCTAATGTATTTCGGTTTTTCACGCTATGTACAATAATCTCCAGTTGTTGCCTTACATTTATCAAGTACCTGCAAAACTGCAAGATTCTCATTATTTCTCAACTTAGGGGTGTCTTTTTAATGAATATGCATGCCTATGGTCGACTTTTCGAAATTATTAAGCTGAAAAGTATTCCTGTGTACCTTGCAGCTCAATTTAAAGGATCTGCCGTCTGGCCAATGTACAGTCGTGGACAAAACGAGCAAGACCCCCTCGCCTTTACGTTATGCTGATCTGCACAGCTTTAAAGGCTGCTACACAGCATAACAGGCAAGGCGACGAAGTGCTACCAACATACTATGCACAGGCGTGAAATTGAAAAACTATCCGAACTTTGTCAGACTCTTTTCAATCATGTGTAAGACTACAAAAATGCTGATTAGTTCAAATAGTTCAAATGGTTCTGAGCACTATGGGACTTAACATCTGAGGACATCAGTCCCCTAGAACTTAGAACTACTTAAACCTAACTAACCTAAGGACATCACACACATCCATGCCCGAGGCAGGATTCGAACCTGCGACCGTAACAGTCGCTCGGTTCCGGACTGAAGTGCCTAGAACCGCTCGGCCACGGTGGCCTGCAATGCTGAATAGTGTATTAAGCACAGCACGTAAATATAAGATATAAGTGAAAGAAGAAACGCAAATTAGTATGGACTGTATTAATAAAAATGAATTTCAGCTTATCAAGATAACCTAATTGTTTAAGTAAGACAAAATACTCCAGATAGTTACGATTTAGCAAAATATTGTGCGCATTCGGCAGCGGAACCGTCTGTGTCAACGTTCAGACAGTCATACTGGATTACTGTAGCTGACCTACCATAAAAGTGTGCAAATTTAGCAATGCGTGAAGATTCATAACGAAATTCAGTTAAAAATATTTCTGTGCCACTCTTCAAGTCAATTCAACTATTGACAGAAGCGGAAAAAGTAGGCAGTAACAAGTATCAAATTCTACAAGAGCTTCATATTGACATCAACACGGAGCTTGTACAGAATAAAGGTAACAATAAAACACATTGGTGGCGCGAGAATTTCTTAAAATTGCTTTACTGATGGTCTATCTTCCTCCATCGAGATCAGAACAGAAAACAAACCAGACCTCCCTTGCAGTAGCAAATACCTTTCACTAGACTAGCAGACAACCCAGGAAAATTGCCCTCTATTATTACACCAGACATGCATAAGCCTGCAATTTCGCAATGAAAATGGCAAAATGATTTGCAGTTTCTGTTGCATAGAGCTTTCTGGACTCAAAAACATGAATTTTCTACCTTTATGTCACCGCTCATGTGACATTCATTCGGAATGTTTATCGAAATAACAAAATACCGTTACTAGCGAGTAAATTTAGTAGGATAATTCTGCACCACCACAGGAAATAAACGGCGACATATCTGCCAAACGTATTCTACAATGTTTCGAATTCTCCATTAGACTCGCAACAGCGAGAAAACGTCCATTAGCCTAAGTGTTTCTTAAGCTAGCTAGCAATGGGAATGCTCGCACTTCTAAAACGCATTGGCATTAATACTAGGATCTGAATTATCACGTGTATAGGCAAATGGACTTTATTTGCATTCCTGTAAAAGGGTTTTGGTTCGAAATCGTAGCTACGATTAATATGTTGATGTATGGACTGCAACTAGAACATTTCGAATAAAGAGTAGTGGAATTATTTATGCGGCCCTCATCTTTAGTAACTGCCGTAGCTATTTTCTTTGTTAGGATTTCGTCACCTAAATCGGTAAAAATGGAACCCTACTAGTCTCACTTTCTGACCATCTGTCTGTCTACCCAATTCTTAAAATCCGTTTACCTCGAATAGACATAATAATTGGAAATGTATCGCACTTCCTGCGGTATGCGGTCCCTTGATGGTGTAAAAAAGTGAGCTTCTATGTTTGGATCCAGTATGACACAGACCGTTTCGCGGCCGAAGGCGCTTAATATTTTGCTAATTCGTAACGATCTGCGGTACTTTGTCTTACTAAAACAGTTACGTTATCTCGATAAGCTGACATTCATTTTTATTAATACAGTTCATACTAATTAGCGTTTCATCTTTCATTTATATCTTATATTTACGTGTTGTGTTTAACACACCAATCAGCACTAGTCTAGTCTTACAGATGATTGAAAACAGTCTGACCAAGATCGGACAGTTTTTCAATTTCACGCCTGTGCATAGTATGTTGGTAGCACTTCGTCGCCTTGCCTGTTATAGTGTGTAGCATACTTCAAAGCTGTGCGAATCAGCATAACGAAAAGGCGAGGAATCTTGCTCGTTTTGTCCACGACTGTACATTTTATCAGCTTACACACACAGTACTTAGGTCCATTTTGTTTTACGGCAAAAGAACACTAAATGTATGCACATTGAGTGTACTTCTGCAAATAAAATCACCCACTGAGAAGGTCACACCGTATCATCAACCTCGTGGGCCACCAGAATAACTGATGATTGCATGCAGAGCGAACGAGGTAACATAAAAGCGACACATCGACGTAAACCGCCGTGGAAACAAAAATCGGGCTGAATTCCTGTACTTTCTATTTTATTGCGTATATCCCGTCGTACGATACACACTGTTTTCATACTTTGGCAAATTTAAATTAATTAAACTTTGAGGCCGGTTCGCGTGCGCTGCTCGTGTAAGCCTACGCATGTCCACTGTTTACATGCTTTGGCACATTTAATTTATTGTAACTTTGAAGCCGGTTTGTGTGGGCTGTCTGTTATTCGAGTGAGCCTTATTCTCTGTGTCTACGTATATCCACATCTTACATACTTTGGCAAATTTCATAACTTTGAGGCCGGTTCGAGAGCGCTCTCTGTTATTCGTGTAAGCCTTATTCTCCGTGTCAATGCATGCCCACAGTTTACATACTTTGACAAATTTAATTCATTTTAACTTTGCGGCCAGTTCGTGTGTGCCGTCTGTTATTGGTGTAACCCTTATTCTCTGTGTCTACGCATATCCACTGCTTACATACTTTGGCAAATTTAATAACTTTGAGGCCGGTTCGTGTGCGCTCTCTGTTATTCATGTAAGCCTTATTCTCTGTGTCCACGCGTATCCACTGCTTACGTACTTTTGGAAATTTAATTTATTTTAACTTTGAGGCCAGTTCGTGTGTGCTGTCTGTTATTCGTGTAGGCATTACTCTCTGTGTCTACGCATCAAGTTTTTTCACCTGAGAACAAATTAACATGTACCTAAACGACCGTGGGAAACCGTCTAAAATCGAAACTCCGACCGACTGTTGTACGAGATCTGCGGTCATTAATCTGTCGCGGGGTTTCGATCTGGATCAAGCTCGTCCTGCTGTCTCGCAAGATAGAGCACTGCACTTTACCATATGTGAATAGACCTGCAGAATTCCTTTACTACTGTGAGGTGACAAAAGTCATGCGAAACCTCCTAAAATCGTGTCGGACCTCCTTTTGCCAGGCGTAGTCTAGCAACTCGACGTGGCGTGGACTCAACAAGTCGTTGAAAGTCCTCTGCAGCAATATTGTGCATACTGGTTCTATAGCCGTCAATACTTGTAAAAGTGTTGCTGGGGCAAGATTCTGTGCAAGAACTGAGCTCTCGATTATGTCCCGTAAATGTTCTGTGGGACTCATGTCGTGCCGTCTGAGTGGACAGAGCATTCGCTCGAATTGTCCAGAATGTGCAACGTTGTCCAGGAACATAAAGTCTATGAATGGCTGCCAATGGTCTTGAAGTAGGCGATCATAACCATTTCCAGTCAATGATCGGTTTCCATTCCATGTAAACACAGCCCACTCCATTATGGAGCTACTTGGGTCCGTGGCTTCGTGAGGTCTGCGCCACACTCAAGCGCTACCATCAGCTCTTACCAACCGAAATCTGGAGTGATCTGACCAGGCCACGGTTTTCCAGTCGTCCAGGGTCCAACCGATATGATCACGAAGCCAGGAGAGGCACTGCAGGTGATGTCGAGCTGTGAGCAAAGGCACTCGCCTCGGTCGTCTGCTGCCGTAGCCCATTAACGCCCAGATTTCGTCGCACTGTCCTAAAGGACACGTTCATCGTATGCCCCACATTGATTTCTACGATTATTTCAAGCACTGCTGCTTATTTGCCAGCACTGACAACTCCACCCAAACGTCGCTGCTCTCGGTCGTTAACTGAAGGCCCTCGTACACTGCGTAGTCCGTGGTAAGAGGTAATCCCTGAGATTTGGTATTCTCGCCACAGTCTTGACACTGTGGATCTCGGAATAAAGTCCCTAACGATTTCCGAAATGAAATGTCCCATGCATCTAGCTCTAACTACCATTCCGCTTTCAAAGTCTGTTAATTCCCGTCGTGCGGCCATAATCACGTCGGGACCTTTTTAATGAATCACCTGAGTACAAATGACAGCACGGTCGATGGACTGCCCTTTTATACCTCATTTACGCTATACTACCGCCATCTGTATATGTGCCTATTGCTATTCCACAGCTTTCGTTACCTTAGTGAATAACCACTAAAGACTCTCAACCTGATCTGCTCACCCACATACAACCCCCGTAGTCCCTACAATAACATATGTTACTGCTCACTCAACCTTTGGACAATTTTAACCAAATCTAGCAATTCCTCACTGTGACCGTGTAGGTAAGGGGTGCTCACTCGTAGACAGAACAAGGAAAACTGGTAAGAAGGGAGTGAAAATCGAGCCCGGGGATACTAATATCGATACTAATTTTGATTTTACGCTGACACGCTCCCTGTATATAAGCATAGGCCGATACCCGCACGTACCTCCGGAAATAGAACATATTCCCTGAATAAAATGGTCAGAGAATCAAAATGAATGCTGTTGTTAATATTAAACGTCAGGCCTACTAATTCGAGGCTATTATTATCAATTTCACTACTGATCCAACTGAAATATTGGAGCTGTTATCGACATACCAACAGCAAATGGATTGCTGTGGAATGATTTTTAAGAGTAAGAATGCTACGTTAAACCTCAGTTTTCTGAATGTGCGGTTAGGGATAAAGGGTTCAAAGTATTGTTTTAAATTTATCACCAAATCTGAGTTGTCTGTTGAGTCAAAGACTGTTGTGGGTCAAAGTAGTACCTGTGCCATTCTACTGTTAAACTGTCAACGTATTGACTATGCTATACACGAAATATGGAATCAGATTGACTGTGCTGAAGTGGCAGTTGTGATAGTGAAATATCTTTGGTGTTCTGCGACGTTATTCTTTGGTGTTTTCTGTACATCTATGTGTTGGGGTCAGTCAATTGAAAACTAGGCAAATAAAAAAGAAGTAAGCAAACTTTCATCATTTCAAGAGCAATCGCCAAAACTGTCAATACATTTGTCCCATGCGAGGCAAAGCAGTTAGTGTCTTCATCAAAAAACGGTTGCTGTTGCGTATGGAGCCACTGTTGTACCCGAAGCAATTCGGTGGCCAGGAATGATTCTCTTCAAGACTTCAAAAATATGAAAATCACGTGGGGAGAGATCTGGACTATATGGATGATGTGTAACGACTTCCCAGTAAAACGTTTTCAGCGTAATCGAAACAACCTTGGCAACATGTTATTGAACAACAATGTATTTTGATAAATGATAATTATGCTTTCTTTAATGTGCGGTATAGACCTCGAACTGAGCTCATTGGCTAGCCCGTAAGTAATAAAATCAGAGCCAATAAACGAGCAGCGTATGTTATGATAAGTAAAATGGACTTTGTACCTTCCAGAGTGTGGTACAGATGTTGAGCATTAGTCCTCAAGAAGTGGACTTAATCTGTAAAATGTATCAGTACTGGTATTATGTAAACCATGAGATTTTATTAAAATCTTACAGAACAACAAAGTTGCGAATGTAGTGTCATGTGGGATTTTTACTGAAAATTGACAATGTTTTTCTAAATAATTTTATTCTGCTGCAAGATCGGAGTTTAGTTTCCACTCAGAGATCGGTATTTATGCTTTATTATTATAATAATTAACTTGCATGTCTTATGGTAAGTAATTTTATTTTGCAGCAGAGATCATAGTTCCGAGATATCGAACTTTTGTCTCTGTGTGGAAGCTTTTTCCATCATTGCTTTTGACCATGTTGTGTTGTGGACGCATATCGTGTCCTAACATCATGTATCTGGCCTATAATGAAAATCTCCTTGTGTGAAAAATATCTGCAAGTAAGTGAAAGTAATTAAAAAAGCTATGGCAGTGAGGAAATAAAGTCAATTATATTTTTCCGTTGCGAAGTATGATGCGTTCTTCTTTCCCATAAAAAGGTGCTTAATGAAGCGAAGTATCACTGAATAATTTCTAAAAACGTCAAATAATGAAACTTAAATGTACCAAGAATGACTTGGTCTCATATCCATATACCAGTATCTTTACGTATTATGATAATTGTTACAGACACTTATAAGCTTATGTATCATCGTTGAAATAGATAAATGTCGCAGGTTTCCTCGAAATTTCGTTATTTAGGAGTGAAATCAACTGTCAACTGCCTGCTTAACATGATACCGTATGTATGGACACAATTGTATTGTGCTGTTGTAGAAAGTCACATATAGAGAAAGATAAAATTATAGGTGGGGTATTACGGTATTTGAAATAAAAATATTTTGTATGGTGCAAAACGAGCAATGAAATTTACTAATGAATTAGGACAGACTTTCACAGAAACTTTTTATGTGACGTATAACAAAGAGAGATGAAAATTAATGCTTAGGCAGAGTTTTAGGTGGTTACATATTTTTGATAGACAGTGCAGATGTGGAAATACTGTAAACTACACCAGTTATGTATTTTTGATGCAGATGTGAGATGTTAGATAAAGTATTTGACCTAAATTTTCTTACATATTTTTCATAGATAGTACAAGTCACTTAGGTACCTTCGAACATGCGGCACAATTCAGATGTTTTAAATACTTTTGATCGTGACGCCATTTACGTTTCACGTGGAGTTTACTTATTTTTGACTTGGAAATACTGCAGTAATGTATCTTTACGTATTTCCTTTGTGTGTATGTGTGTGTGTGTGTGTGTGTGTGTGTGTGTGTGTGTGTGAGAGAGAGAGAGAGAGAGAGAGAGAGAGAGAGATGAATTTGTTGTATGACGCCAGTTTATGCAGTTCAGGGGAAGCTTTCATATTTTCTTTTGTCGTAGTGGAAAATTTGTAGTACTGGAAATATCTTTTTTAAACATGGCGCCATATTATGCAATTCTGGTGATGCATATGTAATTTGTTTGAATAATACTTGTCAATCAGATTGCCCATTGTCACTGTTTACTGATTGCTTGTTTCATCAGTATTTTTTGAATTTAGGGCCAATATGACATCATAGGAAAATGGATATGGTTTGTGAAATCATGAACATGATGTCACTGAAATGGAATGCTTCTGTGTGATGTCATATATATGACGGTCATGGGTTGTGAGATAATGGCTAGGACACTGACCATCACAAATACGAGTGTAACAGAAGGGGCATTGCCCCTCTATTTATAAACAATATTTATTTAAATATCTATTGAATCTGAAACCACTACATCGGTGCCACAGTCATATTCAGGTTGTAATTTCGACAGCAATTGTGTCGGTCTTCACCAGTCCACTGCAGGATGTTTGAAATTGTTAAAGCGTAGTTATTAATCACAAATGACATGGTTATGTGACACTATTTACACGCCATAGCTATATACCCTACCTAACAAGTTTATTTTCTTGATTATGAATATCACTGAGAGTTATTTGAAATTTTATTTAGAGGGAAGACAGGGGTCAGTGCCACAATGCTGCATTACTCAGTGGTCGCATGGAAAGCAAGAAGTATATTTTATCCCACAGTATAGCAACATCACAACAAAGCAAATGTGCGATAGAGGAACGAAGTTAAATTTTAGTGCACATTTTTCAGTAGTAGTATAAGATGAATTCATGTTGCACTGGTTTCCATGAACAACACAAAGAAGAAAAACAGTTCAGGAGTAATAACTCGGTAATACGTTCAGAATCTGACTTGGGAGAATATTGTCAGAATAGTTCTGTGATTACCTTTGCCTGCAGAGCCAGGGAGCTGCAATCCGTTTGCTTTCCTGTGTGTATCGATTAATAGGGAAATAATTAGAAGATGGGGAGAGAAAGCTGCTAATATAGGAAAGTTGGGCGAATTTTGCTAGATGACAAATATCTCATGAACTCTACACTAGCTGTTGGGATATTGGAGGCATGTCAACTCAGAATTGGTTAAGTGATTATGTGTTCGCATTCTGCCGTCAAAGATTGTCGCAAAAATCTTGAACAAAAAATTCGTCACGTGGAACGTTCATCTGAGAACATTCAAGAGCTAGGACATGGGACAATGAAAGAGGTTCGGTATCACAACGTTATAACAGCTCAACACAATGCAGTCTGAATTGAAGGTCAAAGGGTAACAGTTGTCATGACCCGTGAGACACAGTTTATCTTGCAAAGTGGGAGCTAACATAAATGTATGTGACAGAATGTAAGAAAAGACTTTGGAACCATCAGCCAACATAGTTTTATTTGAAAGAATGGAAGAATAAATCGTTTGGAACCATTCTGTTAATCAACAGATGATAGAGATTTTGCCCAGCCTCGACAGGACAATGACTGGAAAGAAATTAGCTGTGTTCTTTCAAACATACTATTCTGCCATTTGCCTTAACTGTCGTATGGGAAACATGGGAAATAAGTTATATATGTGACTGGAGGGGCATTTAGACTGAAGCTAATTTTGACTTATGCTTAATAACCGAGCCACATCTACCTTTGGTAAAAATGGAAATGTCATTCACCTTCATTTGATCAACAGTTGTTCATATCTTTCCACTTCCAACAGTGATTGCCACTTCCAACTATGATCGTTTGATATCTATATACATCCTTATGTATCTTTTCTCCAACAAGATGACAATGTATGTCACCAATGAGTTAGTATGTCAAGAAATATCGTCAAATGTACAAAATTCAATTTGAAGTACCGAATTGATGCCTGCATATCATGAATGGATTGGTCCATGGAGATGTGTTATCGTAAGTAAGTCTCCTCACCAAATAATTTTCATATTCTTATTAGGTTTGCATTTTGCATTGTGACATCATGCGGATGTATGGGGCAATTTGTTATAACTTAGCTTTAACATGTCGATGTATGGGGCAATTTGTTCCTGTTTTTTGCAATGATATTATGATGTATGGTACAATTTTAATGATGATTATTTGTAACTAAAAATACTATTTGTGATCCAGTAGCTGCCATCCACTGTTAAATTATGGTATAAAAACTGTCAGCTTGTGGCATTGCATCACTTCACCACACACACATACTGTCAGCTACTGGTGTTACTATACCGTTTCAAGACCCAGTATTATACACCAGCTGCACATACACATTTTCAGTTACTGGCATTCACTATAGTATTAATGTCCAGTATCTGACATCAACTCCACATACACGCTGTCAGTTACTAGTATTTCAATTACAGCAGTATTAAAGCTGACCTCTAGCAAATTTGTGCAGGACTGATTCACATTTGTGTGGGGTTTTTAGGGGTATTCCAGCGCCTGACGAACCCAGGGTTAACACAGCTGTTAACCATGCAAAGAAAGAGCCGAGTAGATTGTTTTTGACTGAAAAAGTCGCATACCTGTGCTATAAGTGTTAAGTGTTGCTGAACTTGAAAGATGTGAAAAGGCAAACAGTGGCCTGCACCTGAGTAGCAGGGGCAAGGACAAATTAGCTGAACACGTTGGAGAAAGTGTAAGGGGAAACACAAGCACAAAAGGAAAAATTCTTGCAGTTTCTGGGGGCAGGGAGGCTCATTATATAGAGACAGTCTTGAAAGAAGGTAGAACAGAACAAGACCGTAATACTGTATATGTAACAGTTTCCAAAAAATAGTTTGTTTTACCAAAACTTTAAAGGGCTTAAAAACAAGGCACAAGTGCTTTTTGTATCTCTGGAAGATTTGAAAAATCCTGAAGTTACTGATATTCTGTGCCTCTATGAACACCATATAAACACAGGGATAGAAGTGTTAAATGTAAGGGATTACGAACTAACATTGTTTTTGTGTAGGGAGTGACCATAGAAAAAGTTGTAACATACATAATAGTTGTTCATAAAGTAAAAATGTTGATACAGGTACTTCTTCTGTAAATCAGTCTACAAGCATGCGCATGTGAGCTGCAGAATACTTCTCCTAATGGTAATAGTCTTCACGTCCTCTCCAAGTACACTTTCACCTGTTTATGACAAGTACTTGTTAGACAAGAAGAAACAGTTGATAGTTTGCGGAGATTTCAGTGGACATTTTTTAAATCATAAAGCCAAGAAAAACTGGAATCTTATTTTGGTGATTAAATCTAATTTCAGTGGTGATTTTCCAAATTGTGTCGAGCAAGAGAGTAGAACCCTGATGATAACAGTTTCATAGACAGTGCTAAAATTGAAACAATTAATGTGTTTGGTACACAGCAGTTAATGCAGTTAACTGAGTATCTCATCACGACGCACATTAATGGAAATAAGCAACACACCTTACAGCCTTGATGCAGGTAATGCAAGAACTTTAGATGTGGAAATGTTCATGATCAACTGTGCTTTGCAAAGTGTGGTACAGTTACGAATCATTAGTCATTGACAAGTGTAGTTTAACCAGTAAGTTTTATCAGTAGTGTTACTATGTAAGCCACGTATGATTTTTTAAATCTTATAGAACAATGTGCTGAGTATGCCACCAAAAATGGCACTACGTGAGTGACTGAGGAGTGTGTCTGGCTCAGACGAGGAACAACCATCGTTTTTTTTTGTTTTTTTTTGTTTTTTAACAGGAATTTTGTAGGGTAGAGTAAATCTTTAAGGTTGATAGAGGACGATATGTGTACCATGTATATCAATAATCAAGGATGGGTGCCATGTAGAATTTAAAGACCTAGGTACCGAACCTCTCGGGAATATTAAAACACGTGCTGTGGGAATAATGTGACCTCCTAGAAAACGGTTAACAGATAATATGACCTTAATCCATGTTAAAATACTAAAGAATTATAACAACAATAAGGTAACACCACAGTATTATTTAGTATAGTCTTATTTTCTTTACGTCACGTGGCATTTTCTCAAATAAGCAGAGCTCAAATGCTACCCGGATGCGAGATGGTCGTTAGATGTTGAGGTTTAGCTCCTTACATGGTGCCTGTTGAGGTAGAACGTAAAAGCAGTGAACAAGGGGGCAGCATGAATAACGGGCAGGATAGGTGGCATCAGTGCTCGAGTATATGAGGTTTCTATGCGATCTGGTAGATGTCACTAGCTGACGGACACTGTTCGAGCTGCAGTCAATGCTGTCATTTTTATTTGCAGTTATGTTTTTTTAAGTTTCTAATTATTCGTTAATTACTGTTATAATTGCGCTTAGGTATGAGGGTGAATGAAGATGTCAGTGTGAAATAACATTTTACGTAAAGTTTTTCTACTATACATTGATGTAACTGGTCTCGTGAGGAATGTTCGAAAATGACGTGTGTCTCATTCATACCAGGAAATTTGTTACGAACTATTTCGTCAGTCTATGGTATTGGTGAAATGAGACTATGACTTTGGTAAAGTAGTTTTGTGAAGAGGGAGTTAATTTTAATTTGTGGGTTTTACTGTTCTGATTCAGTGACAAATTTTGATTGGTTCTGTATACATGCTCAGATTTAGCGGGTTTGATGCTGCTTTCCAATTGGCTGTGATGTTTCTCTGCCAAACAGAAATTAGCATATTCGCACGTATTTTGGGAACTATAAACTGCTTTTGTGTAGAGAAATGAGTAGAGTCGGGGCTTCGATCTCATAGTGATCAGACTCGTTGATAGATGCTCCGGTGAAAGCTATTGATATTGTGATAATTCGATTCCAAAATGTCTGAGAAGTGCAGTAACATGTGTAAAAGAGTTCCATTTAATGTACGGTGTGAAATTCAGAACATTTGGAGACATTGTAAATAAGTAAATTCCTCATGACGCCTTGCTTATTCGCGAACGCGTACTTTTTGTTACGTGAGACTGATTATAGCAACATCTGAGCGAGCTATTCTAAAATAAACAATCCGTTTGTAAACTTTCTGTGAAGGATAACCAATAATTACCATAAACTGGGTGCGGTTGTGAATGATTTGTGCATGTGTACTTTTCAATCTTTATACAGCTTAGAGTAAGGATTGGTAGTAACTGTTGTATGCAAGCGTACGGTAATAGAGTGAAATCTTACGCACATAAATACTTTTATTTAACTAATATTAACCTTCCACCATCAAATCAATTTTTAATGCGACTTGTGGTTACGAGACGCGCAGTTGTTTCTTTCCTGTACCTTTTTCCGGATGAGGAGTGCATTTCAGTAACTTTAGGGAGTCGTACATGTGAGAACAGATTCACCACAAGGTGAGTCGAACTTCATTCGCAGCAGCACAGCACCTTAGCGCCGCAGGTGGTGCATCGGTTGGTAATTATAGAAATCTGTAAAGAAGAGATCCACGGTCGAGAATAAATGTTAAAATGAATACTGTCGACCAGTGATCGAAAGACAGGCTAGAACAGTGTGTGACGAAGTGGGAAAGCAGGACATTTGAACGAGAACTGTAATTCTACAGTGCCTAGAAGAAGAAGGACATCTTACATAAGACAGAAGAAGCAGACGGAAAGACGGACGGAGCGGCAGCTGCTGTATCAGTCACTGCACCGACGGTGTTGGCAGTAGATGGGAATCCTTGAACTGGTATACCTAAAGGCGGAGGAAAGCCCTGCTATTTAGCGTGCCCAGACTACAGTCGACAAGAAGAGGTAGTTTAAGTTTAATCCCCTGTTGTTTGCTTGGGTAAAAAGACTGTTTAAAATAGAGGGGAACCATAATTCTGTAGTTGTCAAGGAAGATTATGTGATTCAGTTTTATGGAAGTGCCAATCAGACAAGCACTACCAGACAGAGAAATGTGGATGAATTGGAAATAAATGATGTTTCAGTTCCAAACTTACAACACCTATGTACAGTCGTGGACAAAACGAGCGAGACCCCTCGCGTTTTCGTTATGCTGATCCGCAAAGCCTTAAAGTCTGCTACACAGCATAGCAGGTAAGGCGACGAAGTGCTACCAACATACTATGCACAGTTGTGAAATTGACAAACTATCCGAACTTGGTCAGACTGTTTTCAATCATGTGTAAGACTACATTAATGCTGATTAGTGTGTTAAGCACAACACGTAAATATAAGAAATAAATTAAAGAAGAAACGCTAATTCGTATGAACTGTACCAAAAAATGAATTTCGTCTTATCGAGATAACATAACTGTTTTACTAAGACAAAGTACCCCAGATCGTTACGAATTAGCAAAATATTATGCGCATTCGGCCGTGAAATAGTCTGTGTCAATGTTCAGACTAGTTATACTGGATTACCGTTGCTGACCTACCATCAATGTGTGAAAATTTAGCAATGCTTGAAGATTCATAACGAAATTCAGTTAAAAGTCATTCAGTGCCACACTTAAGCCAATTCAGTTATTGACAGAAGCGGAAAAAGTAGGCAGTAACAAGTATGAAATTCTACAAGTTTCATATTGACATTCACAGGGCGCCGGTACAGAGTAAAGGTAGCAAGAAAACGTATTGAGGGCGCGAGGATTTCTTAAAGTTTTTAATGATAGTCTATTAGCCTCCATCGAGATTAGAACCGAAAATAAACCAGAACTCCCTTGCAGTAGTAAACACATCTCACTACGCTAGCAGACAACACAGGCAAACAATCCTTTATTATTACCCCAGACATGAATAAACCGGCAATTCCCAATTAAAATGGCAAAATGATCTGCAGTTTCTGTGGCGTGGAGCTTTCTGGACTCAAAAACAAATTTTCTACCTTTATGTCACCGCTTATGTGACAATCATTCGGGATGTTTATCGAAATAACAAAATACTGTTATTAGCGATCAAATTTAGTAGAATAATTCTGCATTACCCCAGGAAATAAACGACTACATAGTTGCCAAACGTAATCTACAATGTTTCGAATTCTCCATTAGACTCGCTACAGCCGGAAAATGTTCATTAGCCGAAGTGTTTCTTAAGCTAGCTAGCAACGGGAATGCTCGCACTTCTAAAACGCGGTAGCATTAATACTGGGATGTGAATTACCAAATGTTTCTTCTTTCATTTATATCTTATACACTCCTGGAAATGAAAAAAAGAACACATTGACACCGGTGTGTCAGACCCACCATACTTGCTCCGGACACTGCGAGAGGGCTGTACAAGCAATGATCACACGCACGGCACAGCGGACACACCAGGAACCGCGGTGTTGGCCGTCGAATGGCGCTAGCTGCGCAGCATTTGTGCACCGCCGCCGTCAGTGTCAGCCAGTTTGCCGTGGCATACGGAGCTCCATCGCAGTCTTTAACACTGGTAGCATGCCGCGACAGCGTGGACGTGAACCGTATGTGCAGTTGACGGACTTTGAGCGAGGGCGTATAGTGGGCATGCGGGAGGCCGGCTGGACGTACCGCCGAATCGCTCAACACGTGGGGCGTGAGGTCTCCACAGTACATCGATGTTGTCGCCAGTGGTCGGCGGAAGGTGCACGTGCCCGTCGACCTGGGACCGGACCGCAGCGACGCACGGATGCACGCCAAGACCGTAGGATCCTACGCAGTGCCGTAGGGGACCGCACCGCCACTTCCCAGCAAATTGGGGACACTGTTGCTCTGGGGTATCGGCGAGGACCATTCGCAACCGTCTCCATGAAGCTGGGATACGGTCCCGCACACCGTTAGGCCGTCTTCCGCTCACGCCCCAACATCGTGCAGCCCGCCTCCAGTGGTGTCGCGACAGGCGTGAATGGAGGGACGAATGGAGACGTGTCATCTTCAGCGATGAGAGTCGCTTCTGCCTTGGTGCCAATGATGGTCGTATGCGTGTTTGGCGCCGTGCAGGTGAGCGCCACAATCAGGACTGCATACGACCGAGGCACACAGGGCCAACACCCGGCATCATGGTGTGGGGAGCGATCTCCTACACTGGCCGTACACCACTGGTGATCGTCGAGGGGACACTGAATAGTGCACGGTACATCCAAACCGTCATCGAACCCATCGTTCTACCATTCCTAGACCGGCAAGGTGCATATACATGCACGTCCGCATGTATCCCGTGCCACCCAATGTGCTCTAGAAGGTGTAAGTCAACTACCCTGGCCAGCAAGATCTCCGGATCTGTCCCCCATTGAGCATGTTTGGGACTGGATGAAGCGTCGTCTCACGCGGTCTGCACGTCCAGCACGAACGCTGGTCCAACTGAGGCCCCAGGTGGAAATGGCATGGCAAGCCGTTCCACAGGACTACATCCAGCATCTCTACGATCGTCTCCATGGGAGAATAGCAGCCTGCATCGCTGCGAAAGGTGGATATACACTGTACTAGTGCCGACATTGTGCATGCTCTGTTGCCTGTGTCTATGTGCCTGTGGTTCTGTCAGTGTGATCATGTGATGTATCTGACCCCAGGAATGTGTCAATAAAGTTTCCCCTTCCTGGGACAATGAATTCACGGTGTTCTTATTTCAATTTCCAGGAGTGTATTTACGTGTTGCGTTTAACACACTAATCAGCATTAATATAGTCTTACACATGATTGAAAACAATCTGACAGAGTTCGGATGGTTTGCAAATTTCACGTCTGCGCATACTATGTTGGTACACTTCGTCGCCTTGCCTGTTATGCTGTATTGCTGACTTTCAAGCTGTGCGGATCAGTATAACGAAAAGGTGAGGGGTCTCGCTCGTTTTGTCCTCGACCGTACAACTGTGGGAGAGAAACAGGGACAAAAGTATCTAACAGATGTAACTATGGGAGAGGATACCAGCCGTTTAATAATAGATTAGGTGATTTTAGTGATTTTGATTTATTTCACACGAGCCAGGATGACGTAAATGAACAGTAGACAAGAGATTTTGATTTCAAACTTGATATACTGCAAGTAAAGTGAACCGAACAGGAAAATATAAAGGAGATGTTAGCAGCATTAATACTTAGCATCAATGAAGCAAATGAAAATTTGGCTAGGGATCTTAAGCAAGATATTAAAGAAGTAAAACAACAACAGTTGAGTAATTTTGAAGAACAGAATGATAATTTTAATAGGATAATTGATCAGCAGTCCAATACTATTAAAGCTTAAACAGAAATATGGTACTATTACTGATTTAGCTGGCGAGCTTAAACACATCAGAGCTAAAACTGATACTAAGTTAAAAAACCAGATTTGTGGTCTAAAGGAAATGTAACATGAAAGAACTGAAGGCCTAAGTTTCTCAAATAGAAGAAAATTCCAAGAAAGCCTCAGACAGTGTAAGAAAGGGATTAACAGATACTGTACAAAGGGTATCTAATGAAAGCAAGCAAAAAAAGGACCCGATCCAGCAAGATGTTCAGAAAGTAGAGCATAAAATATTGTTCTAGGCGTATATGGAAGTGAACATACAATTTTAAATATTAAAATCAATGAGGAAAGTGAACAGCGTTTAAAAGCTGTAAAGGTGGAGGATGTAGAAACTAATATGAATCAGTTAACTAATCATGTGAGAGTGGTAGCAAATGAATTGCATAATTATAACAACAGACTAACTATAGTAGAACATAATACAAAAGTGTGTACCAACAGTGTGGGTGGTAGTCTGATAACAGAGTTGGCTGAAGTAGCTTATATTACTAACAGACAATTCGTTTTGATTCTCCTGGAAATGTGCATCCAAATGAATTTTGGAATGATTTTGAAAATGTTTATAAAGACTGTGGACCGATAGGCAAAATATCGTTTTTTATTTTATCATAATTTTTGGGGAGTGCAACTGAACCATACGATACTTTGGAAAAGTTTAAAGATGCATTTTTCAAAGAATACTGGGATAAACATCAGCAGATGGGGCTGAAAAACAATTTCTGGGCTGGGTGAAAGGAGAGTGTGAAAAGATTTGCTTCAAAGTGGGTTGCAAATTTATTATATCTCGCTAACAAATTAGAGCCAGAGCAGATTGTAATGGGTTTATGTGGGGAACCGCTCATGAACTGGCATAACAAAATAACTGCTGCTCCCATAGACGATATTAATTAATTTACTTATTATCTGGAAAGTGTAGAGACACTAATGCACGAGGAGACTCAGGCAAATAGAAAATTTAGGCCTTCGAATAAAGCAGAACCTCGACAGTATGTAAATGTAAACAAAGTGGGTGTGTCATGAGGTAATCAAAGGGGAAGAAGAACAAGAGTCTGGCGCCAGCCTATGGCAGACAGGCAAACTAACTCCGATCTAGGACGTGCTAACAGATGGCGATCTCGAGTATATGACGATAGTGATGTCCAAAACACACAGCAGAGCAGAGTGCCAGCGGAAGGGATCGCATAATCACTCAGTATGGGAAACTAGATCCCGTCCGTGAAGATGCTAGCGTTTGCAGGTCGGAAAATGATCGTTTAAAACCGCTAGCATCTTGTTTTGTGGTGTGAAATGAAGAAGTGACTGAACTGGGAAGTAATGATGCGGGCAGTAGGAATTAGCAAATAACATCAAAATACTTTCATTTAATGGTGGCTTAAGTGACTTTTTGATTAGGAACGGAAGGGGGGAACTCTACAGTAATGAGGATTTAATATGTGTATGTACAGTTGATGACACAGGTTCTAATCAACAGGGAAACGTGTCCAATGTAACAGACGAGGACTCTTTTCAGGAAGAAGTGGATTGCAGAGATAGTAAAAAATTGCAATATTTTGAAGACAGAAATGTTGTGCAGATGATTAATGAGAATGTTTTATAGTAAGGGCAGAAGCACATGCTGAGGATGGCTGTGGGGGTCAGTTAAGTAATAGATTAGAGGAGATTCAGGACGAAAAAGGTGACGTATCAAGGTGTTTTAATTTGTGATTAGTGGACAGATCGACGGTTACTAAGAGGATAAATACTGAAAATAATCCTACAAATATCTGTGTAATCTGTAGGCATGGGGAAGGTTTTGAAGGAAGGGAAGTTGTACACGATTTGCTGGATGAATCTGAAGCCAGCAATATTGACAAGAAGGCAGGAGACAGTGATCTATGTGCTATTAGTCAAAGGTGGTTAGATGCTTTGCCAAACAAGGGCGAATTAATAATAATGACTGTCATGGTGATTAAAATATTTGTAGCCACAGGAAAGGTGAAGAAACCTGCCAAACATGAAGTGTTGGTATACAGTTTTACCATAATGTCCTAATAATTCAACGATTAGATGTGGACATGTTGATAGGGGTGGACTTCCTCAATAAATAGAAAGGCAATCTAGATTTCAATGAGGATTCTATGATGTTAGAAATACAGGGGAAAATGTAATTATTCCATTTTCTAGGAAAAAGAATCTAACTACTGAGGAGAGTGACAGTTTTTCCATTAGGTATTGCAGAAAAAGAGAGTATGTGGAAATGTGTAATTAATTTGGCACTGAGGAGATGGGGGTTAATCCAGAAGAGCTTCTGGTTCTACAGGACAAGATAGAAGTGGAAGTAGAATAAGTAAATGAATTAAATGAAAAGTCAGAAAGAAGAGTTAAAAGAGGTTTTACTATAACATAAAAATGTTTTCTCAATCAGCCAGGATTAGTAAGGGACTATGAATGTTATTTGACTGTGAAAGAAGATACAGTTTTCAAAAGAACTATACCAGTTCCATAAAAGCATAGGTAGGCAGTAAGGGACTTAATTGAGAAAATGCTAAAGTAGGTAATTATTGAGAAAGTTGAAAATGATACGCTGGAAAACATCAGAAACAGTTACAAAAATTTAAAGATCTAAATTCTTGATTTCAATGAACGTGACATGAGGCTATTTGAATTTGCCACAAGCAAAGGAACCCAAGAAGTATACAGAATTCTTATCTGAAGGTAAGTGTCATCAACATAAAGTTGCATCATTTGGACTAAGCACAAGTGTTTGTGCTTTTGTGAGAGCTATGTCAAAAGTTTTGGATGACGAACTAGTGAGAAAAATAACTATTTATACTGATGATATTTTGATTTCGACTGTAAAGTGGGAGGGACATTGTGTACTATTAGACAAAGTTTTGGACACAGCTGAGAAAGAAGGGATGAAATTAAAGATGAATAAGATTGAGGTTGTAAAAACGGAACTAAAATTTTTGGAACATATCTTTAGCGAGGAAAGGAATTCTTCAACATCTGGAGAAAACTGAGGCTATAAGTGAATTTAAAGCTCCCACCAACAGAAAAGTATCGAAGGGCACGTATGGTCTATTCGGATGTTATCGTCATTTTGTGCCAGGACAGTTGTTTAATGCTATATGTTTTATAAATCTGTTAAAGAAAAATGTAAGCTAGCAGTTGACTGCAGAGTGTCAAACAGCATTCGGGGAACTGAGAGAAGCTTTATGCAACAGTGAAATACTTCACCACCTAGACTTTGGCAAGAATTTTGTTTACGGAAGGAGGCATGTGGCTATGGGATTGGTGTAGAATTGTTTCAAGTGGATAATAAATAAGAGGAAGAGGTTCAGAAATGTATAGGTTTCACTAGTATGTCGTTACAGCAATCAGGAAGGAATTTCTGTAATTCAAAACACTAAACTTTCGCTGTTATGTTTCATCAGTATTTGCTGGGGCAGCAAGTGCATGGGTGTAGTGATCATAGGGCACTTACGTTTTTTACAAACTTGTTAACTTAGCATCATTAAGTATCTAAGTGGACTTTATGTATTCAGCAGTATGACACTGAGATTAAGTACATTAAAGGTCTGAAAATGTAGTTGCTGAAAAATTATCTAGAAGTATAGAAGAAGGGGCTGAAAATGAGAATTCATTGTTCTATAAAGAGGTTGTGTATATTTTTGCTACAATAATCAACATAGATTATGCATGTCAACTGAAGATGGTTTGTAAAGAACTAAAGCGAAAACAGAATATGGATGATAATCTGAAGTGGGTTAAACCCGAAATATCTCAAGGTAGCAGAATACTATGAATTTGATAAAGGTATCTTGTTTAGGAGGAAAGGGAACACTGAAACCCACTGGAAAATTTATTTTCCTGAGCAACATGGGCTTTGGTAATTCACTATGTACACAAAAAGGTTAGTCACTTTCAGGCAAGCAAATGATCGCCAAGTTAAGTGAGACTGTTATCTTTAACAATATATATAGGCATCTTACACATAAAAGTGAGAGATGTCAGAAAGTTAGGGCAACTAAAAGGATAATACAAGGTCAAAAGTATTGTGGGGAATCACGAAACGAACTCGATCTAGTGGCTGTGGACTTGTTCGGTCCTTTGCCTGTATCAAGAGAAGGGTGTGAACGTTTTTGTGTTAGTTGAGTGGTTTACCAAATTTGTAAATTATTCCCTACTAGAAATGCAAATGAAAAAGTAATAGTAAGTAAACTGAAAAAGGACTACTTCATTAGAGTGGGAGTACCTAAAACCACACTGCCAGGTAATGGCCCAAAGTTTATTTCAAAAAGGTTCAAGACGTGTTCAGAAAGTAAAAATATTGAACATATTAAAGTTTCAGCATACTTTCCCCAAGTTAATGTGTGTGAGCGTATTAAGAAAGAGCTTAACAGATTGTATAGAACATATTGCCATAGAAAGCATACCACATGGCCACAATATTTAGAGTATTTTGAGGAGTTCATCAATCATTTGAAGCACGAAGCAACAGGTTTTGCCCCGTGTGAGATGATGTCCTCAATAAGACGCGACAATTTACTGTTTTAATTGGTAGAACTGCTGGAGATAGCCGATGTGACACTGGGGGAAGAGGAGAAAATGGCCAGAGAAAATATTAGCATGAAGGCACTTGGGAAAAAGAGGCGACATGATGCTAGACCACCCCTTCACTACTTTTCTCATAGGCAATTTGGTTTTAGGGAAAACTAGGGAAAAGTTGAAGATGATCACGTCAGGAACAAAGAAGTTTACAGATGAGTACATGGGTCCTCTTATGGTAGTAGAAAAGACGCATCCAAATGCTTACAGACTGGAATACTGGAAGTCTGGGAAATCTTTTGGATTAAGAAACACTGTTGACCTGAAGAGTATTTTCAGTAACAGTAGGAGTAAAATGAGTTAGGTCTGCTGACTTTTGTAGGGACACCACTTGGGGAGTGGTACCTTCTCTAGCTGGGTGTTTCATTCTTATTTTCTGGTGCACTCTATCCTAACTCTTCCCTATCTGGGTTCTGTTAGCACTGTGCTCTTCGATTTTTGTTTTACTTTTCTATCTGGGGTCTACCCTGTTTTATGTTGCCACAACGTTTGTGGATCACTTGATTTGGAAAAGGAACTTTTGGTTCAGTTATACATTTCAGTTATACATTGTGTATGCTTAGGGTTCAATGTCCTGTATGGATGTTAAATTTGGTAGTAATAAGCTTCTGGTATCCATTCTTGTTGATAATTTAGAGTCAACTGTGGAGTTTGCTAAAATTAATATGTTATGTGGTGATAAAAGTTTAATGATGGGCAACAGTAACAATACTGAAGAAAACAAAACTGAATCTGCTTCAGTGAAAGTCAGCCGTTACTGAGTACAGGCAGTGGTGCCTGAAGTTGATGTTTTTGAAGGCAGTAACACACAAAAAGTGGTGCTTACTCCAATGAAGGGGAGGAAGTTTAGAATTAATGTGACGTATATTGTTGTAGAAATGGTAATACTCTGAAGGCTGCATACTTTAAAGAAGTACGAGAGGTTTATGCGGAGGAAAAAGGTGTTGATGTTACGATAGGTGAACTGTAAGCGATGAAATGTAACTTAATGAGGTAAGATCTGTTGCATTTGGTGTGAATGTAAGTGTTCAAAGATAGAGAATGTTATTCCAGTAATTAGATAGCCAGGATAAAATAGATTCACAAATGGGCCCTGCAAAGTGATCAGTTTAGTAATGCTGAAGGTATCAGGCAGATAAAAGGAGCTGGCGTTAATACCTCAGAGGGCATTGCACTCTTTGCAATCCTATGTAACTGGCTATTACCAGGTGCTAGATTTATTGACAATATTACTTCAATATCTTTTTGTGTTGTTAGTCATCCTCTTCTTTCATATTTAACTTTTTTCACTTCTATAGTAAAGCAGAAGTTCGCACCCGTGGTCTAGAAGTGGCGTCTTTGATTAATAATCAAAACGTCCTAAGTCCCGGGTTCGAAACCCGCTACTGCATAAATTTTGGTTAATAATCAGCATTGGCGGCCGAAGACTTCCGACATAAGAAGTCAGCTTCATAAGGACAATGGCTTTGTGGAAGAGGACGAATGAGCGGACAGAGGTTCAGGGCACTCTCTTGTCCTAGTGGTGGGAAACTGCCCCTAAAGGAGGAAGAATCAGCAATGATCAACGGCGTGAGGAAGCAGAATGTAATGGAAGCTACTGCATTAAACACAAGTAACGTGTGTCCACAGCACATGTAGCCTGTAATTGAAAAAGTGTCATGACGATTTCTCCATTGACAAAAGATTCCGGAATAGTCCCCCATTCGGATCTCCGAGAGGGGACTGCCAAGAGGGAGGTGACCAAAACAAAAAGATTGAATAATCAACAAAAGGATAACGTTCTACGAGTCGGGGACTGGAATATCAGAAGATTGAACGTGGCAGGAAAAAACTAGAAAAGCCGAAAAGGGAAATGCAAAGGCTCAATCTAGATATAGTACGGGTCAGTGAAGTGAAATGGAAATAAGACAATGATTTCTAGTCAGATGAGTATGGGGTAACATGAACAGCAGCAGAAAATGTAATAATGGGAGTAGGTTTTGTTACGAATAGGAAGGTAGTCACAGGATTGTTCTAATCAGAATCTACAGCAAACCAACACCGACAACGATAGTTCAGGTATACATGCCGTGTCGAAGTTGACGATGAAGAGATAGAGAAAGAATATGAGGATGCTGAAAGGGTAATACAGTACGTACAGGGAGATGAAAATCTAATAGTCATGAGGGACTGAAATGCAGGTGTAAGGGAAGGAGTAGAAGAAAATATTACCGGAGAATATAGGCTTGTGACAAGGAATGAGCGAGGAGAAAGATTAATTGAGTTCTGTAATAAATTTCAGCCAGTAATGGCGAATAGTTCAAGAATCACAAGAGGAGGAGGTATACTTGCAAAAGGCCGGGTGATACGGGAAGATTTCAGTTCGATTACATCAGGATCACACAGAGATTCCGAAAGCAGATACTGGATTATAAGGCGTACCCAGGAGCAGATATAGACTCAGATTACAATGCAGCAGTGATGAAGAGTAGGCTGAAGTTTAATAAATTACTCAGGAAGAATCAATACGCAAAGAAGTGAGATACGGAAGTACTAAGGAATGACGAGATATGCTGGAAGTTCTCTAAGGATATAAATACAACAGTAAGGTATAGCTCGGTGAGCATCTCAGTTGAAAGGGAATGGACATCTTTAAAAAAGGCTATCACAGAAGTTGGATAGAAAAACATAGGTACAAAGAAGGTAACTGCGAAGAAACCACGGATAACAGAAGAAATACTTCAGTTTATCGATGAAGGGAGGAAGCACAAAAATGTTCCTGGAAACTCAGGAATACAGAAATAAAAATCGCTGAGGAATGAAATAAATGTGAAGTACAAGGAAGCTAAGACGGAGTGGCTGAATGAAGAATGTGAAGAAACTGAAAAAGAAATGATTGTCGGAATGCCAGACTCAGCATACAGGAAAGTCAAAACAACCTTCAGTGTCATTAAAAGGAAGGGTGTTAACATTAAGAGTTCAGCGACAATTCCAATGTCAAAAGCAGACGAGAGAGCGGACAGGTGGAAAGAATACACCGAAAGCCTCCATAAGTGGGAAGATTTGTCTGATGTGACAGAAGGAGAAAGAGGAGTCGATTTAGAAGAGATAGGGAATCCAGTATTAGAATCAGAATTTAGAACACCTTTGGAGACTTAAGATCAAATAAGGCTAGAGGGGTAGATAACATTCCGTCAGAATTTCTAAAATTCAAGGGGGAAGTGGCAAAAGAACCACTATCCACGTTGGTGTGTAGAATGTAAGAGCCAGGCGACGTACCATCTGACTTTCGGAAAAACATCGTCCACACAATACCGAAGATTGCAAGAGCTGACAAGTGCGAGAATTATCGCACAATCAGCTTAACAGCTTATGAATCAAAGTTGCTGACAAGAATAATCTACAGAAGAATGGAAAAGAAAATTGAGGATGTACTAGATGACGATCAGATCCGCTTTAGTAAAGATAAAGGCAATTCTGACGTTGCGGTTGATAATTGAAGCAAGACTAAAGAAAAGTAAAGACACGTTCATAGGGTTTGTAATCTGGAAGGGTTTGTAGCCTGGACGATGTACAATGGTGCAAGATGTTCGAAATTCTGAGAAAATTAGGGGTAAACTATAGAGAGAGACGGGTAATATACAATATGTACAAGAGCCAAAAAGGAATAATAAGCGTGGACAATCAAGAAACAAGTGCTCGGATTAAAAAGTGTGTAAGACAGGGATGTAGTCTTTCGTCCCTACAGTTCAGTCTGTATATCGAAGAAGCAATGACGGAAATAAAAGAAAGGTTCAGAAATTGAATTAAAATTCAAGGTGAATTCGCTGATGGCATTACTATCCTGAATGAAAGTTAAGAAGAATTACATGTTCTGCTGCATGGAATGAACACTCTACTGAGTACAGAATATGGATTTAGAGTAAATCGAAGAAAGATGAAAGTGATGAGAAGTAGTAGAAATGAGAAAGGCGAGAAACTTAACTTTAGGATTGATGCTCACGAAGTAGATGAAGTTAAGGAATTCTGCTTCCTAGGCAGCAAATTAACCAATGACGGATGGAGCAAGGAGGACATCAAAAGCAGACTAGCACTGGCAAAAAGGGCATTCCTGGCCAAGAGAAGTCTACTGGTATCAAACATAGGTCTTAATTTGAGGAAGAAATTTCTGAGAATGCACGTTTGGAGTACAACATTGTATGGTAGTGAAATATGGACTGTGGAAAAACTGGAACAGAAGACAATCGAAGCATTGAGATGTGGTGCTGTAGACGAATGTTGAAAATTAGGTGGACAGATAAGGTAAGGAATAAGGAGGTTCTGTGCAGAATCTCTGACAATAAGAAGGGACAGGATGATAGGACGTCAGTTAAGAGATCCCGGAATGATTTCCATGGTACTGAAATTCACAGCTTTTGGTGATAATGTAAATAACTAAATTTCGCATGGAGTCTTACATACTCGTGAACGTGTACTTTTTGTCACGTGAGACTGATACACAACATTTGAGCGAACTATTCTAAAAGAAACAATCCGTTTGTAAACTTTCCGTGAACGATAACCATGTGAACTTTTCAGTCTCGGTACAGCTTAGAGTAAGGCTTGGTAGTAACTGGTGTATGCAAGCTTATCCGATGGCAGGTTGTGGGTATGGCGAATGCCCGGTGAACCTCATCTGCCAGCGTGTGTAGTGAAAACAGTAAAATTGGGAAGCGGTGGTGTTACGGTGTGGTCGTGTTTTTCATCGAGGGGGCTTGCACACCTTGTTGTTTTGCGTTGCACTATCACAGCACAGGTCTCTATTGATGCTTTTAGCATCTTCTTGCTTCCCACTGTTTAAGAGCAATTCGGAGATGGCGATTACATCTTTCAACACGCTCGAGCAACTATCCATAATGCACGGCCTGTGGCGAAGTGGTTACACGACAATAACATCCCTGGAATGGACTGGCCTGCGCAGAGTCCTGACCTGAATCCTATAGAATATCTTTGGGACGTTTTGGAACGCCGACTTCGTGCCAGGCCTTACCGACCGACATTGGTATCTTTCCTCAGTGCAGCACTCCGTGAAGAATGGGCTGCCATTCCCCAAGAAACCTTCCAGCACCTGACTGAACGTATTCCTGCGAGAGTGGAAGCTGTCATCTAGGCTAAGGGTGGGCCAACACCGTACTGAATTCCAGCATTACCGATGGAGGACGCCACGAACCTATAAGTCATTTTCAGCAAGGTGTCCGGATAGTTTTGATCACACAGTGTATATGGAAGCTAAAGAAGTAGTGGTAATTTCTACACACGATACAGATTTGGCTAGTATAGCGGCTGTAGATACGGTAGTATTAAAGAGGATTGTAAAAATACTGTACACTAGAGTGGGACTGGTAGAACGCCATAACTCGGTCAGTGGTATCGAAGAGCACTTGAAGTCGGGCCATTGGTTAAATCTGTCAGACAAGAGATATCAATAAAGAAGTAATGACATGTAGAAAGAGTACTAGATCATGTAAGTTCGGATACATTCCACACTCACAATGTCTTAAAAACGAGGCTAAGACAAGGTTACTATGGACTTATTACTTTAGTAAATAAATTTTTCCCAACTGCTAACATATAAAATACGGTACAAAAGGAGAGTGCGCAGGCCATTGTCGCCAAGCCATAGGCCAGGCAGTGCATGTGAAATTCATTCGCGTAGATCAGTTTCGCTCCCCATAGGTTATTCAAGCGTCTATTCTATTTGATGGTCTTTACAGATAGACAGTAAATTGAAACTTCCTGGCAGATTAAAACTGTGTGCCCGACCGAGACTCGAACTCGGGGCTTTTGCCCTTGGCGGGCAAGTGCTCTACCATCCGAGCTACCGAAGCAAGACTCACGCCCGGTGCACACAGCTTTACTTCTGCCAGTATCTCGCCTCCTACCTTCCAAACTTTACAGAAGCTTTACAGAAGGTTCGCAGAAGAGCTGCCAGGAAGTTTCATATCAGCGCACACTCCGCTGCAGAGTGAGAATCTCATTCTGGAGACAGTAAATTACTTAACTGGAAGAGAAAGAGTAGATAAAAGTAAATAAGGTGAGACGTTATCAGTTCCTATGAAGCCACCCTTATACCTTCCTCTCCCACGAGAAGTAACTACATAGCTAATTACCATACTGGATAGAAAGAACTGAAAGAATAATAGTGCAAACGGAACCTAGAGTTCTGTGTTTGTGCATCGTAGGAGTATGGTTCAAAATGGCACTGAGCATCAGTCCCCTAGAATTTAGAACTACTTAAACCTAACCTAAGGACATCACACACATCCATGGCAGAGGCAGGATTCGAACCTGCGACCGTAGCGGTCACACGGTTCCAGGCTGAAGCGCCTAGAACGGCACGGCTACACATGCCGGCTCGTAGGAGTAAGACAAAGAACCTAGTGCAAATATCAAAAGGAAACAGCGGCACCAAAAGCTGAAGATTATTCAAGCGTGTTTACTTCAGACTTATCTAGGAGAATGTGGATCGCAAAAATAATTTTAATACATTAGTGCTTCGTCTGAAGCCAGTTTCTCAAGCACGTTTCCTAGGAGGAAGGAGCATGCCATTTTTAGCAACATGTTTTGCATTGTTATAGAAAGTAATCATTACGGAGAGTGGTGAAATTCATTTATGAGAAACTATTTGACATACATAATAATTTGTGAGATATAAAACAGAGAAAGAGATGAAATTTACTGATGACTTAGGTTCGAAATAACACTTCTTAGTGACGTATTAAACAGAGAGAATATAAAACACAGAGAAGAAATTTATAGATGAGGCAGAATTTTAGATGCTTGTGTATTTTTGGTAAATAAAGTAGACGCATTTTGTATTTTTGATGACGTGTCAGCACATGGGAGATGATACGTTCCGCCATAAATCTTTTTTCGTATTTTTTAAGATAATATAGGTCGTTTAGATAGTTTTGAACATAGCGCACAATTCAATCGATCAGATGTTTTTGCATATATGCACCTATATGACGCTCCACAAGTCACCATATGGTGCATGGCGGAGGGTACCTTTCATCACTACTAGTCATTTCCTTTTCTGTTACACTCATGAGTGAGGAAAAAACGGCTGTCTCTATTATTCCGTGCGAGCCCCAAACCCTCTTATCTTCACTTCGTGCTCGTTACCCAAATTGTACGTCTCCTGCAGGAGAATCTTACTGCAGTTAGCTACAAATGACGGTTCTCTAAATTTTATCAACAGATTTTCGCGAAAAGAATGTCGTCCTTCCTCTATGGATGTCCAATTGAGTTTACGAATCATTTCCGCAACACTCGCGTGTTGGTCGAAGCTACCGATAACAAATCCAGCAGCATCCCTCTTTAACTGCTTCAACGTTTTCCTTTAATCCTACATCGTGCGGACCCGATAACTTGAGCAGTACTCAGGGATGGGTTGCCCTAGTGTTCTACACATGGTCTTCTTTATGGATGACCCGTACTTTTCTAACGCTTTTCCAATAATCTGAAGTCGAGCATTCGTCTTCCCTACTACCGACGTTGCATGATCGTTCCATTCATATCGCTTTGCAACGTTTAACCGACGCCACAGTGTCAAGCTGCACATCAGTAATACAGTATTCGATACGTACATGATTGTTTTTCCCACTCATCTGCATTAAATTCTGTCATTCAACACGTCAAATATAAATTCTGTCAAAGTCATCCTGTATCCTTTAACAGTCACGCAACGGCGATACTTATCCGTAAAATACAGCGTCATTCGCAAGATCCTTTGCATTTATAGAGAACAAGAAGGGCCGTATCACACTTCCATGGGGCACTCCTGATCATACCCTTGTCTCTGATGAACATTCGTCGTCGACGACAACATACTGGGTTCCATTACTTAAGAAGCCTTCAAGTCACTCACACATCTGGAAACCTATTCCATAGGTTTGTACCTTCGTTAACAGGCTAGATTGGCGCTCTAAAAATATGGACTGTGACTGTTGCCTTTCTTCTATAGTTCTCAGTATATCAGCTGACAAAAGGGCAAGCTGAGTTTCGCACGAGCGATGCTTTCTAAAACCGTACTGATTCGTACAAATACACTAGTGGCCATTAAAATCGCTACACCACGAAGGTGACGTACTACAAACGCGAAATTTAACCGAAAGAAAGAAGATGTTGTGATATGTAAATGATTAGCTTTTCAGACCATCCACAGAAGATTGGCGCCGGTGGCGACACCTACAACATGCTGACATGAGGAAAGTTTCCAACTGATTTCTCATACACAAATAGCAGTTGACCGGCGTTGCCTGGTGAAACGCTGTTGTGATGCCTCGTGTAAGCAGGAGAAATGCGTACCATCACGTTTCCGACTTTGATAAAGGTCCGATTGTAGCCTATCGCGATTGCGGTTTATCGTATCGCGACATTGCTGCTCGCGTTTGTCGAGATCCAATGACTGTTAGCAGAATATGGAATCGGTGGGTTCAGGAGGGTAATACGGAACGCCGTGCTGGATCCCAACGGCCTCGTATCACTAGCAGTCGAGATGACAGGCATCTTATCCGCACGGCTGTAACGGATCGTGCAGCCACGCCTCGATCCCTGAGTCGACAGATGGGGCCTTTTGCAAGACAACAACCATCTGCATGAACAGTTCGACGACGTTTGCAGCAGCATGGACTATTAGCTCGGAGACCACGGCTGCGGTTACCCTTGACGCTGCATCACAGACAGGAGCGCCTGCGATGCTGTACTCGAAGACGAACCTGGGTGCACGAATGGCAAAACGCCATTTTTTTGGATAAATCCCGATTCTGTTTACAGCATCATGATGGTCGCATCCGTGTTTGGTGACATCGCGGTGAACGCACATTGGAAGCGTGTATTCGTCATTGCCATACTAGCGTATCACCCGGCGTGATGGTATGGGGTGCCATTGGTTACACGTCTCGGTCACCTCTTGTTCGCATTGACGGCACTTTGAACACGGGACGTTACATTTCAGATGTGTTACGACCCGTGGCTCTACCCTTCATTCGATCCATGCGAAACACTACATTTCAGCAGGATAATGCACGACCGCATGTTGCAGGTCTTGTATGGGCCTTTCTGGATACAGAAAATGTTCGACTGCTGCCCTGGCCAGCACATTCTCCATATCTCTCATCAATTGAAAACGTCTGGTCAATGGTGGCCGAGCAACTGGCTCATCACAATACACCAGTCACTACTCTTAATGAACTGTGATATCGTGTTGGTGCTGCATGGGCAACTGTACCTGTACATACCATCCAAGCTCTGTTTGGCTCAATGCCCAGGCGTGTCAAGGCCGTTATTACGGCCAGAGGTGGTTGTTCTGGGTACTGATTTATCATCTTAATTTCTTCTTGGTGTAGCAATTTTAATGGCTAGTAGTGTAAGGTTATTGGTCTCACTGAAATTTATTATATTCCAACTAAGAATGCGTTAAAGAATTATGCAGCTAACATATGTTAGGGATATTGGTCTGGAATTTTGCGGGTCCTTTGTTTCACACTTCTTATATACAGGAGTCACCTCCACTTTTCCCGTCGTGTGCGCCTTCTCACTTGGCAAGGGATCCGTGATAAATGCGAGCTAAGTAAGGATCATTTCCATGAAGGACCCATTGAATGGAGATTATTTTGAGAAATAGGACATTGTAGCGATTTGAACAGGGTTTTGTAGCCAAAAGAGTAGGAATAATGTGGTGTATTGAATCCTGAATTAAATCATTCTTGTTACGGAAGAAAGAAGTGTTGCATTACTTATTAAACGCCCATCGTATGACGGTGCGTGTGAAGTCGCGTGCTGTAATCGAATCTGTAATTCGAAGAGCTCGTCCAGACATGCAGCACCTCCTCATTCAGCTCGACAATGCCACACCAACTACTATCACTGGGACATCTGCAACAATCCAACGCCTTGGGTTAATTGGCATCGATCGTTCTAAAATTGTTAGCATTGTTGAAACTGTCAATGGCTCTGAGAATTCAATATGCAGCAATAAAAAATTTTGATCGTTTGCCTAATAATATAAAATGTCTGACAGGTAGCGAAGCAAGCTTTAAATCGAATTTAAAATCATACCTCCTGGACGAAACGTTCTATTCCATTGACAAATTTCTGCTCAAACGCTGATAGCCAATAAAAAAAATGTTTCAAATGTAAATGCATGTGTAGGAATGAAATGCTATTATGTTCATTAATGTTAATGTACTGTCTGCCATCGGGTTCCCCTAAATGTAAGGCAGCACCGCATAACAGCCACGCTATGAGGGAAACAAACCAAAATCAAACAGGCTAAGATATCAGATAAATACGCCGAAGATTCGAGTCGATTAATAGGAACCTTTCCTTGCAGAGGTCGCCACGACATATCCGGCCACGGATTCCTACGCCAGGTTTCTATTGGCTCCAGCTCACTTTACAGGCCCGGCCGGTCGAAAGCAGACCAGTCTTCGTTCGCTGGTAATGGCAACCGCTATAGCAGAGTCTCTGAGAAGATATCACCGAAGCCGCTGTACTGCACAGCCGGTCGAAGTACCAGCCGACCGAGAAGAAACACATCTCCGGCTAGATCGACGGACGTCTACATCTATTGTACAGCCAGCTATTGTATTGTAGATGAAGTTACGTTCAATAAACTGTTGGAGAATACAGCAATTAACATGTATTCATGTGCTGTAAACTGAATCGTTCCACATCATTTCGATAAAAGAATTTTTTAAATGATCTATGGAACATGTAACTAACTAACTTATTCTTCCATACAGTGCAGATTTGGCCCCTGTTTCCAAAAATTGAAGAACACTTTCGTCGACATCATTTTGATAGCGATGAAGGGGTGCAAGCAGATGTAAGGTTGAGATTCCGTTAACATAGTCATGCACTCTACAGTGACGGTCTCAACAAACGTCTCTCGTTGGGAGAAGTATGATTGTCGCCAGGGCGCCTATATCGAGAAATAAATTTGTAGACATGAAGAATAAAGATGCAGAATGTTAATAACGTCTGTTTTATTTAGAAAGCTTTAAGAGATTTCACATTTAAAAAATCGGAGGCATTACTTTTCAGAAACCTCTCGTAACTGATGTACAGTCATGCTCGAAAGTATCCGAACGACCTGAATTGCATTTCGCCTGATTCGCATTCAACCCACATAACGCAGCTGTCTAGCAGGTCCTCTAATCGTCACTTGGTACAGTCGTTTGACTATTGAAAATGGTTCCAACAGGTCACCACTAGGAAACACTGCTCTGGATCGCAATAACTCTAGATGTAAAGTAATAGTACGATACTACAAATATCAGGGAACACCTTATCACGGATAAGACTGTCCTTAAGGCTTGCAAGCTCACATTTATTGCAATAAATGACATACCTGAAATGTTACCACTCTCATTATTACGTCAGATAGGTAATGCACGTACTAAGTTCGTCGTATTCATGATTTCCTCTTCAAAGTAACATATCGTACTTATTGTTTAACACAAAATGACATTAAAAATTGACTTACTAACGAGTAGCTAGTTGAGAACATGCATGAACTTCAAATGACATGACGAACCGCCTCGTTCTGCATATGGATTCAAACCCAGGTCATGCAGACTAAGCAAAGATTTCGTGACTGACGGGTAATAACAGTCATTCCTGATTAGGCATACAGAGAGTGATATACTTCGATTTTAGACAGTATCAGTTAGCAAGTACCAATTTTAAATTACATAACGCAAAAATTTTTAACGGACCCGAATTCCTACCCAGCACCTATTGCCCCTGTTAACGAACTGCGAGAGATGTTAAATGTTGCTTCTTAACAAGTAACTTACTTGAAATGCCGTGAAGTAAAGCTTTGTGTTGGATAGGGATTCGAGCCCAGAACCTAATCGGATAGATATCGAAGCACAATCAACTGTGACATATCGCATTTTCTCGGCAGCAGCTAGATGTTTTAACTGAAATGACGAGACGAAACATTAATTTTTTCCTTCCCAGGGCTTCAACCCAGCACCTATCGCTGTTTTATTCTAGAGAAAACGAACGTTAAATATGGGTTTGTTGCAACAGCAGCTACATCTGAGCATGTTTGAACTAGAAATAATATGACGGAGAGTTGAGTGCTGACTGGGAATAGAGCACCACACATATAGTTGTTGACTACACACAAAGATACGTCAGCTACCGAATTTTTCTCCACCAGAAGCTCGAAATAACATCTTGAACTTACAGTGATGTCGCAAATAGTTCTGTGTCTCACTGGGAGTCAAAAACGTCGAATATCGTTAGTATTGACAACGAATGAAAATACATTAAAAATCGAAATTATTATCCACCAGGAGATAGGTGTTCTGATGCTAGATCTTGATAATACATAATAATATCTTTAGTGCCGGTCCAGGATTCGAACCCACTCACGCGTAATATGTGGAGATGTTGAGGAATCTGCAGTTTTGAACAAACAACAAATTGTAGCCGAGCTGGATTGTCACGAAGGGAACAAATTCCGCATTAACGGCGGTCTGAGTTGCATTCCCAGTTCGGAACCAGTTTTATCGAGATACAGAAGCTCAGATGAAAGATGGAATAAGTGTCCTGTGAGCCTATATAGCGTTTGTTTCGTCACTAGAAATAAACAACTAGTATAAGAATGGTTACTGGTGATAGAGTTTCTACATGTCGCCGCTCCAGACTTTATTGTGCTCAACCTAACGTCTACTTAGTAGAGAAGGAATATAAATTTTAATGTGAATTTCAGACTAGAATGCCATTATATCTTCTTCACTGTGTGTAGCCAGAAGAAAAGGGAATCTGTCTCTCCCTATGTAAAAACACTGACCGAAGGTGGAATCGAACCCAGACCACAGATATGTGAACCTCTTATCAGCCCAACAGACCACCAAATCCTCTGCTCAGTGGCTTATTTTTCTATCATAACGCCGTTGTGCCACACTGGCTGAGCATTCTGAGACACGTGCTCCCTGTATCAATTTGCAGCATGTTCAGTAAATTCATTTACTTAGTTGACCGAATCACCATGAACTAGCTGCCTCGGCTACCCAGTGCATACATTCAACTTTATTTTGTAATCACCAACATAAAATCACGTAACTGCTACCAACATAGAACTGCCAACAGTGTAGGATGCAGAAATTTAAATAGGAAGTGTTCCTTTCCACTTGAGCTACTCTCTTGCGCTATCTGTTTGTTGAAAACGTCGTGCAGTCCAAAAGAAAAGGTATAACTGTTTGTCTCTCATAAGTATTGACCTGGCCGTATGCATTATCTCACTGGGCTGTGGAATGCAGAAGTTCTGGAGGACTTGTTGTTGACTTCTGGAGCCGTTGTAGCTGTGTGTTGGCTATTAGCGTAGTGGTAAGCGTCGCACACTGTAGATAAGATGTCGTGAGGTCGAGTACATACACTGCTATATTTTTTTTAAAACGCAATTCTGCTGTCTGCTAAAGTTATCAATCTAATGGAACTTGTAACATAATTCCCTTCACTTCTCAACCCAAAATAGTCGTACGTGGAAAAAGTGCTAACTTCAGCGACATTTTGTTCATTTCAGGTTTAACAGACAGTCAGACAGTAGATGCATTTCGAAACTTTTGTATTATGTATGGGTAGAGCGCATGGTGCCAAAATACGTCGGAAAAGTATTTTCTACATTAGCTGTCTTCTGGTACTGGCATTTTATTCTTCATAAAACCTTGTTTGACAGCTTTAACTCACAACAAGTTTTCTACATGCATGTCATCAATAAACCGCATGTGCATTTTCAGACTGTTATAGATAACATCAGACAATTCGCATATATCGTAGATGATTAATTTCTCTCTCATGTTTACTATTGTTTTAACAGCACTAAAGGTAACCTTGCCAAAATTGTGAGCTGTATTATAAGAAATGTAATAAAACTACACAGAATAACCTTACGACGAAAGTCTGTTTTAATAAAACTGAGTATCTGTACACAAGCGTGCCTCTATCGTCACGAATTGGTAAAATACTACTCACTTAGATTTTGATTCGGTCTGTGTTTAATTGGTATGCTGTGTTATACTCAAGATGCATGCAAATGTGGCATTTCGTAAATAAAGTTATGTATTCCTATAAAGCCAAAATTTGCTTGTCAGCAGTGGAAAGAGGCGTTACCTGTTGTGCAGAATTGTAAGTTTTTCACCATTGCGCTATGAGCCGAAAGTATTTTCTTGCGATTTCCTTATCGATGTTTGATCTGACTGTTTGTAGCTCTTTCACAGAAGGGATAAACACGCTACACTTAGTGATACTGGAACTGCGAGCCATATCAGACGCGGTTTCATAGGTCAGCACGTTACCACAGAGCTGGCGAAGAAGTATGTCTTAGATTCCTCCTACGAGACCAATAATGACTAGATCTCGTAAACCGTTATTTAAAAGACGAGATTAGTTGCGATTTCCACGTGCAACGACTTTCCTGGGCTGAAAACCGTAAATTTACAATCTTTTGTTACACCTCAAGCGATAACAACTCGGATTATTCAATGGAAATGACAGGCAACATCAAGCGAACTTTGAGGCTTAATTCCGTGCACACCAGGAAGTAACTCGTCGATCACAGAGTTGTCAAACATACATTGCCTTGTTTCCAAATCTCAGTTACAATAACCGAGCGGGGTGGCGCAGTGGTTAGACACTGGACTCGCATTCGGGAGGACGACGGTTCAATCCCGCGTCCGGCCATCCTGATTTAGGTTTTCCGTGATTTCCCTAAATCACTCCAGGCAAATGCCGGGATGGTTCCTCTGAAAGGGCACGGCCGACTTCCTTCCCAATCCTTCCCTAATCCGATGAGACCGATGACCACGCTGTCTGGTCTCCTTCCCCAAACCAACCAACCAATCAGTTACAATACCAGCAGGAAGAAGACGAACCAATGTGATCCTACAGCGGGCTGGGAAGTGACCATAGTTGGTGTCTCCAAGTAGCGGCTGCTATGGCCTGCAATACTGACTCGCATTTCTGTAACTAGGTTTAGGGACTGGAGCGTAGTTACTAATAATAGTCAGAACTAACTGCAAACTAAGCATCATAAATCAGTAACTCTCATAGTTGTTTTTATATTTCTTCCGAAAGTTTACTCAAAACTGAGGAACTCATTCACAGACGTTTTCGTGCCTCGCCGATACTAGAGCACAACAAACAAATAAAAAAAAAAAAAGAATGTTTGTGTGTGTCTGTGACAGATAGAGAGAGAGAGAGAGAGAGAGAGAGAGAGAGAGAGAGAGAGAGAGAACAATCAAAAAGAATGAGAGAGAGAGAGAGTAAAAAATTTCGAAGAAATTGAATCATGGTATATAAAGAAATTTTTCATTAAAATGACATGTTCCACATCATTACGAAATATCGTATTCATAATCTATGAAACAAGAATTAATTTAATGTAATCTGATCTAATCATATCATATTGATGACTAGCCATGAAGAGTCATGAATTACCGAAATTTTTGCTAATACCAGCACCCAAATCTAAACTTGAAAATAAAAGACGACAGTTTTTGTAATAAACCGGGACTTCTATCAAGACCTTTTCGTCCCTGTTAATTAACCACGAAAGATGTCTGATATACCTCTATTCTGAAGTAACAAAGTGTAGATGCGTTTAAAGATGAGGTGCATGATGTGAAGTTCTGTGACGGAGATACGAACCCAACACGTAATCAGATTGTTAACTAAGTAAAATCAAATGTTTCGTATCGGTTATTCTTACCAGCTGCTAGGTGTTTGTATCTAAAATAAGGATACAAACTTTTGTGCACAAGCGACAATCGAACTGCACCCTACCGTGCATCCACGAATATAGCTTAAGTATCAATTGCTTACTCACCAATAGTAAGAAGTGTCCGTGTTTGACCAGAAATAACGACACCTATTGCGATTGTTGGTAACACATGAACAGACATTAAAAATGTACGTTAATTTTCACTAATAGGTCGGTGTGCACGTGATAGGGTTTGAAATGAAATTATGAATATTTTTGTACTGGATCGGGATTCGTACCCACATACGTACTTACCTTTGGTGGAGACCTAGAGATGATTGCAGTCTTCAGAAAAGGAACGAAATGATTGAACTATACTGTTCCGAGAGATTCATATCCTCGAAAGAGGAGATACGAATTCGAATCACAGTACAGCACCAAATTTTTCAACATCTCCTCAGAGACATTCACTGGACTGATGTTTACAGTGCTCATGGCATGAATGAAAAATATAACATTTTTGTTAATAAAGTGCTTACCTTATTCGAACACTGCTTTCCCCCAAAACTTACCAAGGTTAGAGCAAAGTCTACAAAGAAGCCATGGATTACTCGAGGAATAGGAGTATCTTGTAAAACAAAAAGAAAACTGTATCTGTCAATCCGAAACATTTCCAATGTTGATGCTATAGCACATTATAAGAAATACTGCAAAATATTAAAGACTGTAATACGGATGCCAAAGCAAATATATTACAAGGAAAAGATAGTCATATCAGATAACAAAATAAAGACAATATGGGATATAGTGAAGGAGGAGACCGGTAGAACCAGACATGAAGAGGAACAAATAGCATTAAGAGTAAATGATACATTGGTGACAGATGTGTA
The DNA here is from genome assembly GCF_023864275.1 of Schistocerca cancellata. Lineage (NCBI taxonomy): Eukaryota > Metazoa > Arthropoda > Insecta > Orthoptera > Acrididae > Schistocerca > Schistocerca cancellata. Next base: position 283,707,489 of record NC_064628.1, read on the forward strand.
AAGTGTTGCAGAACTTTTTAACAAACATTTTATAACTGTTACTGAAAAGATGGGGTTGTCAGGTTTGGTATATGCTGCTATGGATTACCTTAGACCAGACATTTCAAGTAACTTCCATAATATGAATTTGACCCTCACTACCCCAACAGAAATAATGTCCATCATAAAATCTTTAAAATCAAAAACATCTAGTGGGTATGATGAAATATCAACAAAGTTAATTAAAGAATGTGATTCTGAGCTAAGTAACATATTAAGCTATCTGTGTAACCAGTCGTTTATCAGTGGAATATTTCCTGAATGGCTGAAATATGCTGAAGTTAAGCCACTGTTTAAGAAGGGAGATAAAGAAATAGCATCAAATTTCCGTCCAATTTCACTGTTGCCAGCATTCTCAAAAATTTTCGAAAAAGTAATGTACAGTCGTCTTTATAACCATCTTATCTCAAATAACATACTGTCAAAGTCACAGTTTGGATTTCTAAAAGGTTCTGATATTGAGAAGGCTATCTACACTTACAGCGAAAATGTGCTTAATTCATTAGACAAAAAATTGCAGGCAACTGGTATATTTTGTGATCTGTCAAAGGCATTTGACTGTGTAAATCACAATATCCTTTTAAGTAAACTAGAATATTATAGTGTAACAGGAAATGCTGCAAAATGGTTCAAATCTTATATCTCTGGCAGGAAACAAAGGGTGTTATTAGGAAAGAGACATGTATCAAGCTATCAGGCATCATCCAACTGGGAACTAATTACATGTGGGGTCCCACAAGGTTCCATTTTGGGGCTCTTACTTTTTCTTGTGTATATCAATGACCTTTCATCAGTAACATTACCAGATGCCAAGTCTGTTTTGTTTGCTGATGATACAAACATTGCAATAAATAGCAAATCAAGTGTAGTCTTAGAAAGATCAGCTAATAAAATATTTGTGGACATTAATCACTGGTTCCTAGCCAATTCCTTGTCACTAAACTTTGAAAAAAAAAACACACTACATGCAGTTCAGAACTTCTAAGGGGTGTCCCACGAGTATATGCCTAACATACGATGACAAGCAGATAGAAGAAGTGGACAGTGTTAAATTCTTGGGATTACAGCTTGATAATAAATTCAACTGGGAGGAGCACACCACAGAACTGCTGAAGCGTCTTAACAAATCTCTGTTTGCAATGCGAATTTTGTCAGACATAGGGGATATAAAAATGAAAAAGCTGGCATACTATGTTTACTTTCATTCCATAATGTCATATGGGATTATTTTTTGGGGTAATTCATCAAGCCAAGCTAAAGTTTTCCGGGCACAAAAACGTGCAGTAAGAATTATATGTGGTGTGAACTCAAGAACATCCTGCAGAAGCCTGTTTAGGGAACTAGGGATACTAACTACAGCTTCCCAATATATTTATTCCTTAATGAAATTTGTCATTAAAAATATATCACTTTTTCAAACCAACAGCTCAATTCATGGAATCAATACTAGAAATAAGAATAATCTTCACAAGGATTTAAAGTCACTTAGTCTTGTACAAAAAGGTGTGCATTATTCAGGAACACACATTTTCAATAACTTGCCAGCAGCCATAAAAAGCTTAACAACCAATGAAATTCAGTTTAAGAGAAGCCTAAAGGATTTATTGGTGGCCAACTCCTTCTACTCCATTGATGAATTTCTTAGTAAAACCAACTGATTTGTATATAAGTACAACATAACTTCTGCACAATTTCAGTGCAGTAATGTGTTCACTGAAAATTTGTGTGTGTGTGTGTGTGTGTGTGTGTGTGTGTGTGTAAGTATAATCTAACTTCTGCACCATTTCAGTGCAGTAATGTGTTCATTGTAAATAAGTATTACAGTAGTTGTATTACATGTTTATTACCTTATAAATAAATAAAAAACTTTTTTATTTTAAATTCAGTGCATTAGTATTTGTAAAATGACTCTTAGTGTTCATTAAAAAATGACGATCATTCCACTTGGGACCTGTGGAATGGTACATTAGCTTATTTGTTTTAGTTATAAATATTTGTCATGTATTGTTGTTTTTCTGACATGTTCCACATCCTGGAGGACCTCCTCACTATGGATCAATTGGAATGAAAGTAAATCTAATCTAAATCTAATCTAGTTCAATCAAGTACAAGTAAAGTAAGAGCCCTGTTCCTTTAAATGGCTATCGGTTCATCAAATAAAATAAAATTTTCTAATGTAAGTTTACTGGCGACTATATTTCTGTTTACCATGACTTCCGCTGTCATTTCCCAACGTAAACCGGCTCTGCCCAGTTGGTAATGAAGGAACGTGATGTTTAATGCGGATTCTGGATTATAATGTCTTTCTCCTGATGTTACCAGGGGTAAAGTAAATCTGTTTGTGCCTCTTAAAAGTAAATGCCTGAACCCACGCATTGCACCTGTGATAGTTCGTTCCGCCAGACCATTGCGACCACATTTCCCAGCCCCAGGGGTGTGCTGTAACAGATGATGTACTTAGCTTACAAAATTAGTCACTGTGGAAAAAAACGCGAGTCTATTAAATGGTTAAGTACAAGCGAGCTTCTGAAGCGGAGATTATGCTATTCTCATGTCAGCAGGATGTAAAGACTCTTCTAGGCACCATAGGCTCGATGTGAATCCATTTTGATATTTTCACAAATTCAGCAAATTTCTTCGAGAAAATCCACTGGGAAGTGTGAAGTTACTGGATAGTTCGATTATTACCGTCATTATTACTATCATTTTCTTCATACCGCTGCTGGAACACTGGACTTAAGATCATGTGATGCCTTTTGGTCACTATAGAAGTAGTTTCCCAAGAACAGGTTCTTTCCCTGTCTACGGAATCCTTTTCATGTTAATATCAAACATCAGTAATTACTCGTAGATTACATTAAAACTAAAGTAATTAATGAAGACGTTACTTGATAACAAAAACGCGCTGCTTTTCTTCATTTACTTGCGCCTAGAAATGGCTATCGAGTACTGCCAAACCAAAAGGCAAGATATCTTACTGCCTTCCGATATACGTCGCTGTCAGTTCTTCGGTATGATTTGGTCGACATGACCTGCTTCAAGTTGTGTATGACAGACAATGTTTTAGAAAATCAATTGTTTTCCTTTGCAATAAACAGAAAGATTTTCATTCTAAGCTATCCAAGTACAAAATTTTCGCAATATTAGTTCAAATTTAATATTCGCTTCTATAATGTAGGGAAATATTTCACAGTTGCAAAACTCGCATCCGACTCATTGACCTTACACTTAGTCGCTGACCATAAATTCTAGCTCAGAGTGACACCAGCTTAAGTAAACTAATGTAGTGAAGAGTGTTTGCCAGTGCTATTTCTCACCGGAAAATACGCAATTCACTCATTGAGCTCCATAAGTACACTGTAACAGTAATTTCTGTGTATGCAATGCATACGGATTAGAATTTAGTGGTGCTCTCTCTTCCACTTCTGAATACAATATGCCTGACTTAAACGGGCCCTTTATCATTACAGGCCCTGGGCAGTGCAACATCATACTGACAACAGTAATGTGCTTATACTGACAACCTGACTGTTCGTTTTACCTGATTTTGTAATCATTTAAATAAAACAACATGACCTTCCAGTGGGAGACATTTCGTCGCTCTTTTCCTTCTGTGAAATTTGTCAGTAAGCTTTTTGCCTTCCAACCAGTGAAATGCGGCAGAGTACGCCCGGTAAATGATTCACAAACCACGATTTAGTGCCATTAAAACGATTTCTTTAAACATTGTCGTAGCTGAAGGAATTTAGTTTCGTCTTAAATCGTCTCAATCAGCAATGTTCACAGACATCTCAAATAGGGAAAACCTCATTATCCAGTCACAAAGGTTGTAAAACATACTTCCCACAGTTTGTGTCAGTTTGATCTTTTCATCTGATAGCACTATAGCACTGCATAAGTATTTTGTCTGAGAGGTATCACAATTAGTGTTCCTGTATCTGTGGGGATCATTGGGTGAAAACGATTTTAATGCCAATGGGTACAGAACTGCTAAATATTCTAAATGATTATCAACCTAAGTCTGAGTTCATCCGCAAACTGGGGCGAATTTATAATATTGAAGCTAGACTGTGTATCCTTGTCTTCCTTGAGTGGGCATTGGAAGGCGTTTACACACACGTATACAATACTATGAATACTTCGAACGATATTGTTAACGTTGCTATCATAAACTACTTTTGTTTTTTAATTCTTCTGGGTCTTCAGCGTTCAATATGTGTTGTAGATACAGTCTTAGAGAAAAAGATACAGTCTTAGCCGAGGCAGCTAGTTCATGGTGATTCGGTCAACTAAATAAATGAATTTACTGAACATGCTGCAAATTGATACAGGGAGCCTGTGTCACAGAATTCTCTGCCAGTGTGGCACAACGGTGTTATGATAGAAAAATGAACCACTGAGCAGCGGATTTGGTGGTCTGTTGGGCTGGTGAGAGGTTCATATATCTATGGTCTGGGTTCGATTCCAACTTCGGTCAGTAATTTTAGATAGGGAGAGACAGATTCCATTTTCTTCTGGCTACACCCAGTGAAGAAGATATAATGGCATTCTGGTCTGAAATTCACATTAAAATTTATATTCCTTTTCTACCAAGTAGACGTTAGGTTGAGCACAATAAAGTCTGGAGTGGCGACATGTAGAAACTCTATCACCAGTAACCATTCTTATACTAGTTGTTTATTTCTAGTGACGAAACAAACGCTATATAGGCTCACAGGACACTTATTCCATATTTCATCTGAGCTTCTGTATCTCGATAAAACTGGCTCCGAACTGGGAATTCAACTTAGACCGCCGTTAACGCGGAATTTGTTCCCATCGTGACAATACAGCTCGGCCACAATTTGTTGTTTGTTCAAAACTGCAGATTCCTCAACATCTCCACATATTGCGTGTGAATGGGTTCGAATCCTGGCCCGGCACTAAAGATTTCATTATGTATTATCAAGACCTAGCATGAGAACACCTATCCCCTGGTGGATAATAATTTCGATATTTAATGTATTTTCATTCGTTGTCAGCACTAACGATATTTGACGTTTTTGACTTCCAGTGAGACACAGAACCAGTTGCGAGATCACTGTAAGTTCAAGATGTTATTCCGAGATGCTGGTGGAGAAAAATTCGGTAGCTGACGTATCTTTGCGTGTAGTCAACAAATATATGTGTGGGGCTCTATTCCCAGTCAGCACTGAACTCTTCGTCATATTATTTCTAGTTCAAACATGCTCACATGTCACTGTTGTTGCATCATACCCATACTTAACGTTCGCTTTATCTAGAATAAAACAGCGATAGGTGCTGGGTTGAAGCCCTGGGAAGGAAAAAATTAATGTTTCGTCTCGTCATTTCAGTTAAAACATCTAGCGGCTGCCGAGAAAATGCGATATGTCACAGTTGATTGTGCTTCGATATCTATCCGATTAGGTTCTGGGCTCGAATCCCTATCCAACACAAAGCTTTACTTCACGGCATTTCAAGTAAGTTACTTGTTAAGAAGCAATATTTAACATCTCTCGCAGTTCGTTAACAGGGGCAATAGGTGCTGGGTAGGAATTCGGGTCCGTTAAAAATTTTTGCGTTATGTAATTTAAAATTGGTACTTGCTAACTGATACTGTCTAAAATCGAAGTATATCACTCTCTGTATGCCTAATCAGGAATGACTGTTATTACCCGTCAGTCACGAAATCTTTGCTTAGTCTGCATGACCTGGGTTTGAATCCATATGCAGAACGAGGCGGTTCGTCATGTCATTTGAAGTTCATGCATGTTCTCAACTAGCTACTCGTTAGTAAGTCAATTTTTAATGTCATTTTGTGTTAAACAATAAGTACGATATGTTACTTTGAAGAGGAAATCATGAATACGACGAACTTAGTACGTGCATTACCTATCTGACGTAATAATGAGAGTGGTAACATTTCAGGTATGTCATTTATTGCAATAAATGTGAGCTTGCAAGCCTTAAGGACAGTCTTATCTGTGATAAGGTGTTCCCTGATATTTGTAGTATCGTACTATTACTTTACATCTAGAGCAGGGCCGCACAAGGTGCATGCACCGGTGCATCGCACAGTGCAGAGTGCAGAAGACGGCTGCGCTATGTTGACGACGGTGCAGACCCCCCACTCCTCGGCTTTGCGCAACAGCGCTGCCTCTCTCACTCCCTTAGCTTGTGTCGCTCGCGCCGCCTGTCTCGACCTGTTTCAAAGCTTTTACCCTGTTGTCTTCGTCATTGCCAAATACTAATGTACACTAGGTGGAGAGCTTAGTTTGGTGTACCGGTACAAAAGAGGTTTATATAATAACTGTAATGGTAACAATTTTAAATCTGGTTTCAACACAAATGTATCTTCCTATGTGCTCTTTATTTTATTTGCAATTATGCTACTAAGATCTGGAACAAGAGATTGGCTGACAGCAATTCTGAGAGAATTTTTTAAATTACTATTACAAATCCTGGCACGCAATCTAGTTTTTGTACAAGACAAAACAGAAAAAAACCTTTCACATACACAAGTGGAACCAAACATTGAAATAATCTTCGCTGCTTCTCTGTGTAACTAGGGAAATTCTTCCTTCGGCAAATTCTGGTAGAATTGGAGCAAACCTTTTGTATTGTAAAACACATCCTTTCGGTGAACATCGCTTTGCAAATCAATTAGTTCGAAATGTAAATCTGAAGGCGCCCTTTCAATATCCATCGAAAAAGGTTTCACAATAACATCGAGAATTGACTGCAGGTAGGTAATTTCCTGAAACAATAACAAAGCCAATGTTAATAAATGAAAGTAATGTAAGCCGTTGTTTCGAAAATGCGATAGATTTTAATAAACATGTAATGTGTACTATTGGTTTTAATGTAATGTTACACTTGCATATGTAACGCAATCTCCTTTATTTAGCTGTATGTCATATATAGCGGCACATTACCTGGAATCGGTCGTTAAACGCATTTTCAAGGGATTGTAGCACCTCGACGTAGTTTTCAAAGCTCGCTCCTTCCTGCACAGAAGCTGTCAAACAAAAACATAGTACCGTTTTGATTAGAGCGGTTATAAAAATCAGGCTCCTTTAATAAAGGTACATTTTATATGTCGCTTTGCTTACCTGGTTCAGGAAAGTGTTGCGTATTTTTATCTGAAAGGTTGTTTTTGAGGAGCTTCAGTTTATACTGGAAAGCGTTTATTTTGCTGATCATATCGTTGATGAGATTGTTTTCTTTTTGGAGTTTCAGACTTAAATCATTTAGGCGAGCCATAATGTCTGCTAAAAATCCTAAATCAGCTACCCATTCAGGGTCATGAAAAAGTGGCTCCGGACGTCCTTTGCTCTCCAAAAACTGAGCCACAGTGTGGCGTAGTCGAAAAATTCGGGAAATCACTTTCCCTTTGCTCAGACAGCGCACCTCAGCATGGTAGGGAATATATGGATACTCCTCTTCAAAGAAAATCATAAATTCTTTGAATTGACGATGAGTGAGTTCAACGAATGAAGTTCACGATACGCACCACTACCTTCATCACATCTTGAAGACCGATACCTTTCGCACAAAGAGCCTCTTGGTGTGCAAAACAATGAACGGAAGGTAAATTCGGCATGTTAAGTTTTTTCCGCAGTAGGTCAATAAACCCTTTTGCTTTAGCGCACATTGCTGGTGCCCCGTCTGTGATTACGGAAAACAGCTTTTCCCAAGGGAGTCCTATTCCTTGAGCTTCCATTTCAACAGTTGCTAAAATATCCGCCCCTGTAACAGTGTCCTTCAACGAAATCATATCCAGGAGCTCTTCCGTTATATGTAGGTCGTCGTCCACGCCACGCAAAAATATTGCTAACTGAGCCGTGTCGTTAATATCCGTGGACGCATCAAGTGCGATGGAGTAAGCTAGGAAGTTTTCAAATTTGGCTGCCAGTTGTTCATGCAAATTCTCAGCAACGTCGTTGATTCTTCGATGTATTGTCATTATGGAAAGTGGTATTCTGTTGTACGCGGGAGCTAATGTGGGATTCATAGTCTCTACTACGTCCAACATAATGTTTTTTATTAATGTCCCGTCCATAAATGGCCTCCCAGCTCTTGCTAAACGTAGAGCAACTTTGTAACTAGCTCTGAGAGTCCTTTCGCAACACCCCTCATCTTCTTCACCCTAAAGTAGAGAAAAAAAGATACGTTAGAAATAATTTATGCGAAAACGAAAACTAAGGAATCCAAACAAATGTTATTTCGTTTCGCATGACCTTTAACCAAAATATACATGCTAAAGTACTTGCAACAAACCTCGTTTGTAGATACAGAATTCTCTTCTGCAAGAGTTTGCAACTTCCGTAATTCTTCCTCTCTGGCATCCCCTGTTATATCAATATACTTTTCTGAATGAAATTTGCTGTAGTGCCTTTCAATAGACGATTTTCTGACACACGTTATTAGTGTACCGCAGATTAGACATTTGGCTTTATCGTCACAACGCACAAAAAGTAGGAGAGTTCCCATTCCGGTTTAAATTGACTTTCGGCAATTTTCCATTTTTGGAGCAGATGGTTCCATTATTCCGGTAATTGTCTTGCGCTTACGTATTCCAATGTTGACTAAGCCGTCTGGCAGCGCATTGGGCAGCGCACGGCGTCGGTCTCACCTAGCAAGCCGAGTTGAGGCGAAGTTTACCGAGTTGAACCGATGCACTGCTGCACCCCGCTTTGCACGCGTGCGGTTTTCCGTGTTTGTGAGGCCCTGATCTAGAGTTATTGCGATCCAGAGCAGTGTTTCCTAGTGGTGACCTGTTGGAACCATTTTCAATAGTCAAACGACAGTGCCAAGTGGCGATTAGAGGACCTGCGAGACAGCTGCGTTATGTGGATTGAATGCGAATCAGGCGAAATGCAATTCAGGTCGTTCGGATACTTTTGAGCGTGACGGCACTTCCATTGTCAAAGTAGTCTGATGTGCAGAAGTTAAGGACGAAAGTAACTTTCGAGCTATGCCAAACGGCATAGCTTGATGATATTTGAACCATGCATAGAAACCATTCCTTCAATTATAACACAGTAGGCAACTGAAAGAAATACGCAATGAACGAAATGACACTTTTTTTTTCAAAGGCAGTAATTACACTGAAGCCACAACGTTTCAAGATGGTCCCCTGCAAACTAAAAAAGGCGGGACATGGTTCGTAGCATTCCGTGTGGTCACCACGGATGGCAATGCACGCTTTGCTGTGTGCCGCAATGCAGGTCACAGGGTTGATTAGGAGTTGTCGTGGTGGTGCGCTCCATTCTCGCATCAGCGTGGCTGTCAACTGCTCGACGTTCGTAGGTGCATGTGGGTCTGTTGCAGTATGCACCCGAAAGGCGATCGATGGGATTTAAGTCGGGGGAACTGGCAGGCCAGTCCATTCGCCGAATATCTTCTCGTTCGGGTAAAGCTCCTCCTCTTCCTGTTCCTCCTCCTTCTCCTGCGCAGTTCAGTGCGGTCACGCATGTCACCCTTAATACTGAAGCCAGGGCTGAATGCTCTCTTGAAAATACGCACTCCGAAACGAATACCGTGTCCAGTAACGTTGACCGACGAGTGTACCGTGTTCAAAAATTTGGAGGTCAGTACGCCCACGTAAAATTATGACTTACAACAACATAACGACTGTACCACCAAAACGATCATATTCGATACTGTTTCTGGGTGCATTACGTATCTTCATATGGCGAAAGGTAATGATGTAACGTCCAGGGACTGACATGATGTATTTCTTTCCGTTACCTTTGTGTACTATACTGTAACAGTTCTTTCTATGTGTAGTCTGATTTTCATTGAGCTATCCAAATGTTACTTTACTGCTTAGTTATTCACACTATTGTTTGATACTAATAACTGCTTATCTGCCCTTTCCAGAGTAAATACTCTCTTAGTCTTCTTGAAGGAATTATTGACTTCATTAACCATCGTCGCTATGACATCATGATCACTAATCCCTGTCTACATTGACACCGTCTATAATGTCAAATCTGTTTGTAGCTGTGAGGTTCAAAATATTTCCATTGTGTGTGTGTGTGTTGTCGAATTATCTGCTACAGACAGTTTTCCGAAAACATGTTCAGAACTCCCTCATAAGATTTTCTGGCCATACCACCTGCGATGAATCCATAAATATCCCAGTCTGTACTCGGTAGATGAAAGTGGCGTCCAGCGAACACGACGTAAGCGGGGTACTTCCGCACTATTGCGTTACTGATCATAAATTTACTTTGAATTATTCTGCAAACGTTACGTCGGTTAGCCGATAAAAGCATCCCATGATAACATGAGAGTTCACCTAGGCCGGTTACTCTTCTCCAGATAATTTCACAATCGCATTCAGTATTGACTACGATAGACATAATATTAATGGTGACGGCAATGAACACTCCTTCTACTATGGCGTCTAATATGTCGTTTCAATATGCGTTCTATGTCTCATTCAATACTTGTAAACTTACTACTCTGTGTTTCATCTAGCTCTTGGTTTCGGAAATAATTTCAGCGCTACAACTTTTGCGGACGGTAATAAATTCAGAAAAGTTGTTACGAATTTTTTTGGCAACTTACTGTTAAAGGCTTAACAATTGTAGTGTCTTTACTTTGTACGTGATCTGTGCATTCTACAGGTAATCTGCTTCCAAAGTAGCTGCTTCAGCTGTGTAACTCATCCTGACATATCAGTCCTATGGTTTTCCAACCCATAACGTAGGTTCACACATCTACAGACGACAGCTGAGAAGGCCTGAATCGATGGAGCATTTGACTGAAACCCTCCACTCGGTTCCACCTACAAAGAGCACGATTCAATTCTGGACACAATATGGCAAATTTTGACCCTTGATTGCACCCCATGAACATGGTTCCAATTGATTCAATTCTGGCGAAAGTTACATATTTTTGACACAGAAGTGTTGCTAATTAAGTATTTTTGACAAACAATGAAATACTATAGTACTGGCAACGTCTTTTTTTGAACAGCGCACCATTTCAATTAATGTGAAAATCACACAATTTTCGCACCATTTCAATTAATGTGAAAATTACACAATTTTCTTTCAAAATAATACTGGTCATTTGACTTGAACTTGGAAGCCACATAGTGGTTGTGTGTGTCATCAATGTTACTTGAATTTCCTTCTAACGTTAAATCATAGGAAAAGGCGTATGGCTTGTAAAATCTTTATTATGGTTCCATTGATAAGGGCTGTGCCTCTTCACATTATGGCGACGACATTACAGATAACAGTGCGTGGCTTGTGATCTCATGGCTAGGGCAGCGACCTAAACAAGTGACGCCACAAATGTAAGCAAAGTACACCAGAGGGAACATGGCCCTTCTATTTTTGCATCACCTATTGAATTTCAAAGTAAGATCTTAGGATGAAAATATCGAAAATATAAACTCCCTCCAATCCGAAATTGTTGATAGCTGTGGCAGATTCGAAGATCAGAATGGCTCTACACGCAAAAAAAGCTGAGCCTTTTTATAGAGGGTAACTGGGTTTCTCATCAACTGCGACAAGCAATTCACTTTGTCATTCGTCAATCCAAATCGTAATTTTCGCCTTGTGTGCTATCCTGAAACTAAAGATACCAAAAAGTACTTGATGAGAAACTGATTAAAATGATATATCTTAATAAATTTGTCGATGAATATTTCGCCCACAGTCGCAATTAAAGTGAATGCTATTTACACATAATTTTAAGTAAATTTATTCTTATTGGACTGTGCCTTGAACCTCTGCGATGTAAATTTAAGTGGCACGTCAGTCTCGTAGGAAATGATCTGCTGTTTCTGCTGGTTTCGTCTAAATTTATGTAGCTCCGATAGATTTTAAATTATGAGCGTATCTATGCAAAAATGAGTTGAAAACAGCAATGAAATTCTGATAACTGAAAAACCTAAATTTTGTTGATAGTGTGTTGTTATGTTGTCCAATACAAGCTGCAGTGCTATTTGTGTATCTGTTTTGTACATTTAGACAGACCTTAATTAATTATTTAATTCAGACCCTTCTCAGGGACTAGTTATGTGCTTGAATAATCATTTGAGTAGCTCATACTGTTTGTTTCAACGAGTGCTTTCATTTCATAGGCCGATCTTCTCTGTGGCTCGGTTAGTGTAGATGTTATTACAATTATTGTAAAAAGTCGTTACTGATTCATTTCCCGCCTGTTAATTAATCAAGTACTTCATTTCCACAGGCAACCAATACATCATCACAATTGTCTCAGTGACTTTTTAATTTGGTTCATGGTGCTCTGCTGAACATTCACTGGTTTACACTTCACATATGTAGACATGTGTTAACTTCTAACGACTCCTGCGAATCAGACGAGCGTCCGCGCGCTCGAAGTGAAACACATCACCTAGGAGCTCTATTCAGACTGAAGTGTCACAACGGTTACACTGAGATAACAATCCTCGGTCATTTAAGCTGACAGTGGCGTTTAGTGAGGAACTCTGATTTTTATCTTTTGTGGGTAGTAATCTAACATCTTAGCCTCAGATGGCGATCAGCAAAGCCTATTTGCCACTGTGCCTCTTCTGATATTACTGATGGTTCAAATGGCTCTGAGCACTATGGGGCTTAACATCTGAGGTCATCAGTCACTTAGAACGTATAACTACTTAAACCTAAGTAACCTAAGGACATCACACACATCTATGCCGAGGCAGGATTCGAACCTGCGACCGTAGCGGTCTCGCGGTTACAGACTGAAGCGCCTAGAACCGCTCGACCACTCTGGCCGGCTGATATTACCAGTACAAACTTTCACCAGGTTCTTTTGAATGCCGTCCTGGGATCATACACAGTACACAGGCATACCCGTATTTAGATTGGATCTAGATCACTGAATAATTACTGTTTTATACAGATCGATGGTGACTGTCATGGAGGCAAAGTTAGTGTTGCAGTTGGTGTTGCAATATTCCACTACCGTCATTTCTAGGAACTATATTCAGGTGTATATTTTGAAATAATTGTGTGTCTTATTAATAACATCAGTGTCACCATCAATACTACCAAAATTTGTGTTGCCGACAACAGTGACATCGATGAATATTAAGACTAGTTTCATATACGTAAGGCAGAGTTAATATATGAAAACAGCAACAGCCAAGAAATTGAAGCAACTGTCACACACATACACACAAATACTCTCTCTCTCTCTCTCTCTCTCTCTCTCACACACACACACACACACACACACACACACACACACAACACACAGAGAGAGAAATAGATAAATGCACTAGTAAATTAAATGTGATGTGAGTATAATTCAGTCTCCAGTCTCCGTAATGTATAACAGTGCAAATTCCATTGAAACTAAAACAATGTGAAACAAAATACGTTTATTTTATACATAATATCGTCCTTTAATGAATGAAAATAATTATGTTCCAGTCACCTGCACAGCAGGGGTATTTGTTTTTTATTGGAGTATCATGTACGAACAAGGTGTCTGACGGTAAAGTTGATAAATTATCACAAAAACTTCTTTCTGACCTCTTTCTTCTCATGTTCAATCTATAGAACGACTGTAGACACCTACAAAAGTAGCTTCACGAAGTCTTCTGCTTCAGATTAACAGCCAAAAGTCTTTTGCAGTAGGTGACTGCCTTGAACAGCACGTAGACCACGATGGACGCCATTGCAATAACGAATCCAATCACGTCGAGCAGCATCAGCTGCCACCAGCTTAGGTCGAGGGCTGCACTGCGCATGTGCGGAGCACCCTTGTGACGTATCACGTACTCTATCCACCAGACGGCATTGTCCAGGGACCTCTCCTGGTGCTCACGGAATACTGCTGAGAACCGCTTCATGTTTTCTCTATAGCTGTCGTAAAAGAGGACAGATAATCATAGGCTACAAACAGCAATTCCGAATAGCTGCAAAAGAATAGTGTAAAAAGCAGCTAAACATAGTTAATGAAAAAGTAGGTGTATATGAATAAAAACAAAAGTCAGTATCCACTACCAAAAACTTTCTACAGTCGACATGGAAAATACTGTTTTTAAATATAATAACAAAGAGGGGGAGGAAATTATCACCATAAGACAGTAATCTGTGTGAGGAAATAAAGTTCACCAACAGAAATTCCCCATTGTATGTCTAAAACAAAGACATATCTCGTGCAAGTTAATTAAGAAAACGCCTGTTATTTTTAAATATTGTTTTGACTAGGCTAAACGAAAGAGATAAAATTCAGGCTCACCTTTTGGTGACATACACATCAATAGGAGTAAGCAATACAGAAGTAAGCAATACTCCAACTGGAGGAGGAATGAAGTATCTGTCTGTTTGTTTCTTTGATAACATAAATGAAATTTAATATTTCTGTTCCTACCTGTCGTTTCCAAGAACTGTGTGAATGGCTTTCAGAATGGTATCAGTAGTGACATCTCTGAACAGCAGCTGGTAGCCAATACCAGCTTGTACCATCTTAGCCACATTCTGTTGCTGGTCCACAATAAAGGGAATTCCTATCAGGGGTACTGCAAAATAACTTGCTTCATTCATGCTCTGAAGTCCTCCCTGGGTAATGAACAGATGAATGTTTGGATGTGCTGGAAAAGTGAAAAGTGAGGTAGGACAAATAGCTTTTACAGTGTTGCACCTACAAGAATTGGTGCACTGAACAGAAGCTTACCCAAGACGTCCTGCTGGGGCAGCCACTTGGCTATCATGACGTTCTCCGGCTGTCCAGGCAGGCTGTCCACCTCCCACTTCCAAAGTACTCGCTGTGGTAACTGCATAAAAGCTTCCAAGAATGCAATTCGTTTGTGCTCGGGCATTGCACTACCCTTCACATTAGTACCAAGGCTGAAGTAAATCACACCGTTTTTTGCACCATCAAGGAAATCCTGGATATCCTGCAAAATAATTAATCTCGTATTGTATACTCAGTTATTTAAAATAGGGGATGTGCCTTTCAAATCGCCTCGCAAATAAGTAAACCGTTTTTGATTAGATACGGTAAAGTCTTTTCATCCTTGAATACAATAAATGCTGCATTTATCTTTTTTTGTAAATTTAATAAAAATAAATTTTATAACAACAACAAAATCAATCTCAAATTATTTTCATCGTAGTGTATTATCCTATAAGTACCAGAACCAGTAATCTCATCTACCTCTAAAATACTAGTCGCCACCAATGTGAGAGAGTATCTGTGTAGTTAGGATGTAGTGGATATGAGCCTGTGATAAGGCGCTGATACGAATTAAATAAGTGTTCACTGATACACATGCTTCATAATAACTGAGGATATTTAAATCACTCTGTAGATGAATAAGTTACATGTAAAATTTTTATTTTCTTACCAACTGTTGAACACATGTTATTATATAGGGCAATATTTTTGTTAAATCTAAGTACTTCTAAGTTATTGGAACTTTAGCCTCAACCCAAAAATTCTGCAATTTTTGCATCACAATACATTCGAAATGGGACTAGTAGATTTAACTTTAATCCCTTATGTAACACACACAAGTAAACCTTTTTTAAAAAAAAATTGAGACTGACAGTTGTTGAGAAAACATCACAAGAATGAAAATGTGGTAATTGAGACTTTCTCGCCGAATCTGGATGATGAAGTCCTCTCGGGTTATTAGCTGAGTCAAGGTGTCGTTGTGTGGCATCCTACTTGCTGTCTTCAGGTCTGATAACCTGAGAAGACTTTATCTTCAAGAGCGAAAATGTACTGTCAAGCTTCTTTCACTAATTAAGACTGCCATAGAGCTGTCTACCAGCGCTTTCAAAATGAGTACCATGTATTAGTACCACATACATTAATAAAAGTCAGCAAGAGCAATTAACTTGTAGGAACTCCAATTCAGAAATTTTCTATCTCACACAGCGCCACAGTTTAAGAGATTAGGTTCCAGTCTACCTTCAAAAAAGTAATCCATAATTCTAGTTCTCATAAATGTGGGGAGTCCACAAACTTATAAAGCTCACTTTTATGTATCATAATTACGCTTTTCTCTGAAACTGCAATCTACATCAAAGAATTGGATGGTTGAGGTTTTGTCAAACATAAAAATGTGTCAATATGTGAAGAACATTTCATGAGACTCGATAATCCTTTTTCTCTTCTAGGTAGCATCACTCTAAATCTGAGAAAAGACATCATTCCACAATGCTGTATTTTAAAAATCTACTTTATTGAACCTCCTAGTTTTGGGTGTGGTCCAGTTTCAAATGCATCTAGTTTCACATCCAGATTAAAGTCGTTTTCCTTCATGGTTGTTCAATGTAACTAACCACCACTGTGGCAATCTTAAGTGTTTAAAAAAGATACATTACATATTCAAGGGAAAGCATTACATTCAATACTGCACTAAAAAGTTGCTATGTGTACCTATTTATGTCTAAGAAACTGATTCTTTTTGCACATTCATATAGCTACCAAATATTATGGACTCCTGTAACTGATTAGTCAGCCAAAAAGTCAATTAGCTATCATTTAACTCTGCAAAACTTCATTTGTGTAGATAAAATTGTGACATTAGGCGTTACATGATTCACATATATCACAGAAATTTTAGTTAATAGGTCTTTTCTTACATATAGTTTTGATCTCATATTTAGTAAGTTGCACTTTCTGTGCACTCCTGGAACCTAACAAGCTGTATTTTGGAAGGTCTTCAAAGAGATATAAAAATATTGCAATGATTTCCACAGGGTTTCAGGAACCAAATTCAATCCTTTTTGAAGAAATAATGCTGCAATTATTTTTAACCACATGGAGGATTTATTCAAGAGAGTATTATCTTTGTTGATATTCTTTAAAGAAGGAGTATCTTCAATTTATTAACATTCACTGTAATATGCCTCATTCAGATACTTCTCTTCAGCACCCAGTAAGCATTTTATGTTTAATTTACATCGTTAAAACTGTGTGTTTATATTTTGAGATTTGGTAAATATTTTCAGTATTCATATCACATTGTCACTATTTGCTTTTAAACCTTTCTACAAGTACCACATGGTTTGAATCATATGAATGGAATTATAAATTCAAAAATTGTTAATTTTTAAATCTTTACTTCTATGAGTTTTATTTTTGTAGCTTTGCTAGTCATAGTTGATATGTAAAGTATCCATATCTTAACAGTTGGAATATTTATTGATTTTTTATGATAATTGGTTGTTCTTCTGTTGTAGTTACATATTATTGTGCTTTCTTCCTTTCTATATCTTCCAGTTTCCTGTATATATAACTGTATTTAAGATTGGCTTTTGGCTTTGGTCTTCCAGAGCACATGTGTTGGTACAGCTGTTACTCAATAAGTTTTCTTTTCATTTACTTTTGTAAGTTATGAGCCGTTTAAATTTAATTGTTATGATATACTCTAGGTTTGCTGTCTACAATGACTAAGAACACTTAATTGACTGATCATCGTAGTAAGAAATACCATTGTTATTGTCGACTGTATTTATTGCGTGAATAACAGCTACATACTTCACTACCTGAACATTAGTCAAGACCGAATTTGTAGCTCCAGGAAAATATAAATATCTAGTTGTATTTGTATGGTTTATACTAAAGATTCCATAGCTCAGTATTTCATCAACTTTATATAAGATATCAAATGCAAACAAGTGATACACAAAACACTTTCTATCAGGGAAAAGAAATCTAGCAGGGAGTAAGACAGTATCTGCTAGAATAACAAAGGCAGTGTGAGTTTTGGATATCTGGAAGCAATCTCCACAAAAATTCTAAATGACAACTTTTTATTCATTGACTATACGTGTTTAGTGTTATACTACAACTGAAAATTCTACTTTCAACCAGTGTCTGGTGGTTTAGCTACATCATCAATAAATATTAAGGACATACATACCCTATGGAACAGCTATTACCATACATACTTCACTACCTGAACATTAGTCAAGCCCGAATTTGTAGCTCCAGGAAAAAATTACATGAAAATTACATGAAACAATGAGAACTGATAATTAGCAAGGACTACTCAAATTTTGAGAAATATTGTCAGCATTGTTGAAAGAAATAAAATGAGGGCGATGTTATATGGCTCTTTTCACTACTGTTATACACACCACCTGTACAAATGATTAAAACACATCTCCTAAAAGTGGTAAAAAAATAAAGCATTCATTACTAAATTTACGAGTATGTAATAGATGGAAATGATTTTTGGGGACTTGGCTTCATGATGTCTAAACATCCCAGTATTGTACAAAATACTGGTCAAAACAAGTGGAGGAACCTACGACATGTTTACAGCAATGCCAAAGTCTGCACTTCAAGCGCATGAAGGTGCCATAATACAGACACTTTTCGTAGTATAAACGAATATAATCCTCTGCAAAGTTAAAAGCGAAGAGAAAATCATGGGACAGAACGCCTCATTGATTGTACTATTAGACGATACATGCATCCATACATTTGAAAAATAATTTAAATCGTAGATAGTCGTCAAGAGATGTCTCGTAAATTGGTTTCATCACAGTTAACTAAATCTTCTATCCTGATGCAACTGTTGACCCGAAATCAATGAACCAAGAGTAATGGGAACTCTTGTCAACTTTAGCAACAACGTTTTCAGTCTTGTTACAAGAGATACAACAGTAGAAAGCGGTACTTCTTGCAAAAAGAAACTCATCATGTTTGATGGATTTTGTATTTTTAGCTTGAACTCAAAATATTCACGACCCTTCAATCGCGATATTATAATCAATATTCTTAGATTAGGCATTATTTTTTCATAGAGTGACCAAGGACAGCGTATTTATTCGTTTCTCCAAGAAACACTTTGGCGTGTGAAATTTTATGTAGACAACATTATTGTTGATTTCATACTGGTCGTAACAAGTTCGCGTGCAATATATTGTGGACTTACATCTACCAGAAAAAACTTTTTTCCGTTTCTTTACACCTACTTCCGCTCTGTCAGAAATATCCTAATTAATTTTCTCGTCTACACTCTTCAAACATCTATGTAGTGTGCATATAATATTTCAACAATGGCGGATCTAAACAAACGAGTTTGTTATTCTTCCCCTGTTTCTCATTCTGCTCTTTGAACCATCTTTCTTTACGGTAATTACAATGGTTCAGTTTTGAAGTATAGGTTCTTATACCATAATCTGCCGTTCTATCTCTGAAATGAGAGCACTGGTGACATGAAATTTGCTTCCTCCGTACTGAAACCGTTTCTCAGTGAGATACCGAAAAACACATATAATGTGGACAAACAGTGGTTCACTTGTTGTAGAATATGAACAATATTACATCAGAATCTCAAAACAAGCTAATCAAATGATCTCGTTTTTCTTCCCACTGTTTCCCTTAAAACTTGTACAGTATGACTAACAATAGTTTGAACTATAACGAAGAGAATTTGCAGTTATTTGTGAGATACTGTGAGAACAGCAGCTACTAAAATCAATACAATTCTCAGGTCGCACACTGTTAATTCACCACTTGAGGTTAAATGTGCGTTGTTTTATTGTGGAAAAATTCTGGAATAACATCCCGTTTCATAGGGTCTCTTCACAGATATGATTAACAAAATTTGTAGGCAAGGTTTCAAGTAGAGCTTATAACCCTACCACTACTATTGGAATTTAATATGCTTTTACCTAAATAACAGAAACCCTGTCTCTACATTCCCACTTATAATCCTCTTACTAAAATTTAGTTTAGTTTCTAAATAAAGTACACTGTGGGAGGATAGTCCTGTTCATAGGAAAAGCTAATCAATAGAGTTACCCTTTTTACAGGATTTGACCATGTTGTGTCTAATGGATAAGTAAATCAGACTATTCAGTTCTTTTCCTAAGATCTTACCCACCGGTTAGATAGAAATGCAGTATGAATAATATTACACTGAATCTAGGACAACTCAGTTCAAAGTTCATTTAGTGGTTTAAAACATGTACTGACGGCCGCCAGCCTATCCAGGCAATTAAACAATTAAGTACTGGAAAAGCAGGAGTTTGAATTGTGCCCACTTTCTTGCTACTGTTTAATTTGGCTCCTCAAATAAATATTACTCCTCTTAAACAATGCTCGACTACACCCTTATACATTGCGCTTGGAAAAGAGAAAAAAGCCCTGTGATAACTTCAAGGAAGCTAAAAAAATTGGCCAGGGGACCTTTAGAAAAGCACTTTCCATAATCAACAAACTTAAATACTAAAATACTTAGATACTAAAGCACACACTTTTTATACTGTATATTTAACTTGAAGAAAACCTCTTTCTTACTGGAATTTACTTTCAAAAGATATTACTCTTTGAAGTAATTCTGTATAGTTATTTAACACATTCTAATAACTTGGCTTCACTTTGATTGAATTTTACGTAAGCAAACTTTTACTATAGCGTTTTGCAATAGTTGAGAAAGCTTTGTTATTATTTACACAAAAACTATTTAAATGGTAACTCTTTATATTAACTTGGCATTTCAAAAGTCTGTAAAACAGGATACTCGGGTTAATCAAACACCAGGAACAAACTCTATATAGGTGTATGGTTAGGATGAAATAACAGGATGAACCAGTTCCTTTAAAGTTCAAGAATGATTATTAAAACACAGTTTAAATTAATGTTTCACGTTGTACAAAAGTAAAAATACAAAAAAAAAATCTTATCTGGTGGCTGTAGGCTTGGGTGTGGCGAACAATTATGACGGCAACACTACCCATAGTATGGCCTGCAAGTATCTTTCTGTATGGGCTCAATTTCTCTTCTTGGCGTTGTTCAATTTTACATACAATACAGTAGCTCAACAACTCGCAGCTGTCCCGTAAGCCATTTGCAGTCTTCGTCCGAGGCATTTTTGTGCAAATTTGCAGGCAAAGTTTCTCCTGCTCCACAGAGGTGTTCCCTCAATCACTGCTGCTTACAACTGTGTGGCTTACTTTCCGCGCTTGCTCTAGGTAGCGCGCCAATTTGCCCTTGCCACCTTTTCGACTTTCCAGAACCACTTCCATTTCAAATACAAGCATACTGGCTTTTACATAAGGCCTATTTCTTACATTGTTCCTAGGCGTGACCAGTTCTTAAACTGTCAAATTTACCTCAACATTAACAATTTATACACACAAATATTTTTAAATGCGAAATGTCATCAGAAAATTACTTACAGTAATAAACAATTTACGTAGTATTTTACATACATTACTCACATACAATGCGAAGAACTTCAAACTCCATTGTAGCACACTTTACTTTACATCTACAGAAAATATAGTACTAATATGTGAAAATTTTAAAGCAAAAAAATTGTAAAAATTTAAATTAACCATAAACATGTAATGTTATAGGCTGTGTTGTTTGTTACGAGTTTCTTAAGCTAGAACGGGATCGCTAAAGGGAATCTGAACCAACTGCAGCATCTGTGATATCTGGAAATGACTCATCTGGTGGTACTGCGAAACCAGATTAAGGAAATATTCAAAGAAAATAGTAATATCTTCCACGTCAGTACCATACGAAGGACATAAAGATATTAGGGAAAAATCTGATCTTTGGGAGACTCATAGTTGGTGACTATTCAGAAATACGATTGGTGACTGAAAAGGAGTGGTGAGGTGAGGAATTTTGCGAGTACACTATGTACTGCGTGGTGAGTTTCCTTCCCAAGACACCATTTGGGAGATCAGAGCGTATCTATACACCACAGTTAGTAAGAATGATTTGTACTGGAAAGAATAGTCTATTGTATGAGCGTTGAGTAGTGCTTCAATTTAGACCGCAGTACGCACAGTGTCATACAACTAGCTATTTATTGGTTTTCTTCAGCTCTTCTGTTCACTGTGTTGGAAAGGAAAACATTGACACGCCACTGTGTTTGTTTTGACCAACTAAAGCAGTAGAAAAGGAGTAGCAGAAGTATTGCACTAGGTTTCCAAATGTTCCTTTACAAAGGAAACACTACAAATATTGACACAGCACAATTAGCGCATCATTAGAAAAATGAGTCTCATTAGAAAAATGAGTCCTGTACATATTAATGGCGATAACTCTGAGAAACAGATAAGATCATTAAACTGAACAGGTCCCCCGAAGTCCAATGGATTCCCTACCAGAGTCTATACAGAATCTGCAGTTGACTTAGACCCTCTTTTGACCATAATATACCGTAGATCTCTCTGAATCTGTGCCCATTATTTGCTCACATCTGCCTTCAAGAAGAATAGCAGAAATGGTTCACAAAATTGCCATGTAATGTCACTGACATCCAGCACTTGTAGGCTCTTAGAACAACTTATGAGCCCAAATGTAATGAGATATCTCGAACAAAATCACTCTTCCAACTCCAACCAGCATGGATTTGGAACGACTTTCATATGAAACCAAAATAACGTTCTTCCCACAGGACATCCTTAGACCCGTGGGTCAAGGCAAAAACGTAGACACAATTTGTCTAGTCTTCCGGCAAAGCATTTGATTCAGTGAAATACGGACGATTATTAACTAAGTCCAATTATATGAGGTTTTTGATTGGATTAATGATTTCTTTGATATCGACAGATGCAGATCTAATTCAACATGTACCTCAGGGACATGTATTGCTATGCTTCCTGTTAATGCTGTACGTTAATGACTTGATCGACAATATTGATGGCATTCCCAGACTTCTTGCAGATGATACTGCTACGTATAATGACCCACTGTCTGAGAATAAGTTGCACAGTTATTCAGTAACAGATTATTAATATTTCAAAGTAGTGCGAAGATTGGAAACGAAACTTGCTTCAGATATTCAGAAGCGTAAAACTGTGTACATCACAAAATGCTAGCACGTTATAGTCCATGAGTACTATGGCAATGAAGCACAGTTCGAATCAGAAAACTCATAGCAGAATCTGTATGTAACAATTTATGGGGATATGAAATGGAAAGATATCGTAGGCCTAGTCGTAGAGAAAGCAGGTGTCAAACTTCGGTTCATTAGTACCATACTGTGAAAATTCATTCACTCTACAGAGGAGATGGCTTAAAAAATACAAGGCGAGCTGAAAAATTCGTTGAATGGTCCCAAAGGCTAACATCAGCGTCACTTATAATGAGAGAAATGTCAAAAGGCGCTTCCTATGACGAAAACCGCCGAAGTGGAGCAATGGTGCAGACTGCGGCCAAATTAACGGAGTCAATATGAAAACTTGTGTCACTGCAAAATGGAGCAACCCGTCGACATGAAATTTTGCTTCAAGTTAGGGAACACTGTGACGGAGGCTCATGGGATGTCAGTGCAAGTGTATGAAGTTGAAGCAGTAACTATGAAGTGTGTATTGCGTGATGTAAACTCTTTAGAGACGGAAAGGGAGGCGGCCTGGACGAGTCGTTTTGCGGTCGACTGTCAACAAGAAGAGTGCCAGACAACGTCGAAAGAGTGAAGCGGATGCTTGCCGAGGGTCGGCGACTGTCTTTGACAGTGACAACAGAAGAGTCACAGATACGCAGAGACGGTGTAAGAAGTATTGTTCAGGAAGAACATCTGTGCCCGGTGTGTGCCGCACACGCTGACAGACGAGAAGGACCAAACACGGATGGAAACGTCTGGACATGTCATCGACATGTCTGGCCGGCGTCATCACTTTTTGAAAACCATCATTACAGGATATGAGACCTGGTGCTACCAACGCGATCCAGAGACCCACCGACAGTCAGTGGTATGATGTTCATCATCTTTCGCGAACCAAAAAAAAAAAGTCGATTGGCAAAATTTAAGCTTCCGTCGATGTTGACAGCCTTTTCCGACAGGAAGGGCTTCATATATCAGGAATTACTACCCGAGGACCAAATTGTCAACATGGAAGTTTATGACTGAGTTTTGAAACGGCTGCTACAACGCATCCGGCGGATTCGGCCACAACTGTACCTGAGTGGACGGTGGAATTTCGTCGGCGATAACCCCCGTCCGCATATCGCTATCTATGTGCTCAACTTTGTCGCTCAGCGCAAGGTGATTGTTTTGCAACAGCCTCCTTGTCTTCCAGATTTGAAGCCGAGAGACTTCTTGTTGTTTCACTTTAATTTGACGCTGGTAGGCACAGACTTCGAAGACGTTGCGGACATCCAACAACGCGTGGCCGCAGCGATTTGAGCGATTCCACAACAAGCGTTTGTCAACGCCTTAACAAACGATATCAGAGGTGTGTTGTAGCTAATGGTGATTACCTGAAAGCCCAAAACTCCGAACAAGCGTCAAAAGGCCCAACAGTATCGACCGACTGCAGCGTCATTTTCAGCCAACAGGAGTCACTGGATGCGGTTATGGAGGGCATGTGGTCAGCTCTCCACTCTCCCGTTCGCTGTCAATTTTCGTGACCGAAGCCACTATTTCTCTTTCAAGTAGCTCCTCAGTTGGTCTCACAAGGGCTGAATGCATCCCACATGTCAATACCTCTCGACAGACCCGGATGATCAACCACCCGCGTGCTAGCCAAGCCCAAAAACCCTTAACGTCGGTGATCTTACAGGAACTGGTGTTCCCACTGCGACAAAGTAGTTGCCCGGTAAAGGTACTTTGTTTGTAACCCTTATTTCCATTATTTTCTCACACCATTCACAGAGCTTTTCACATACACCTTGTACTGAAGTGACCAAGCTTATAATACTGCTCAAGTGTAAGTCATACATACCTAATAGGACTAATATAATAAATAGAAAGTTGGACAATACGAATAGTAACTTGTCTGACACAGGTGAGAGCGACGCGGATAATGTAGAAAAACTAAACTGGTAGACCACTGAAAACAACTTTCAACTAATCTCTAACAGTCTTAAGAGGCAGTGTTCAGGACTCTAGGAGAATACACTACTGGCCATTAAAATTGCTACACCACGAAGATGACGTGCTACAGTCGCGAAATTTAAGCGACAGGAAGAAGATGCTGTGATATGCAAATCATTAGCTTTTCAGAGCATTCGCACAAGGTTGGCGCCGGTGGCGACGCCTACAGCGTGCTGACATGATAAAAGTTACCAACCGATTTCCCATACACCAGGGCCGGCCAGAAATTCTGCACGCGTGCGGTGCTCCTGCACATGTGCAACTTCCGGGTCACAGCTTGCACGCCGCAGCCGTCAGCGTTCATGTAGTGCATGTTTCTACCCACAGATGTCGCTTTATCCACTTGCTGGGATACTCTGTACCGGCACATTCTAGTGCTCTTTCCACAGCTTGCAAGCCAACCATGGGAAGGTATTCCGCGTATTAAACATTTAAAATACTGTCACAGTCTACTCATTCAGACGTCTACTTTTATGTTAACAGTTTAACAGTTAACAACCGTGGGTTTTTATTAAGGCAGCTTGACTGACGTCACGTAAATACAAGTAATGTTTTTGATCTAGTATTTAAGAAAGAGAGCACTTAGCGACTTCCTTAATCCCTCCAAATCCTTGAACGCCATGCTCTCCGCCTCGCCTATCGCATCCGTCTCCCCTCCCCCACGCGGATCCTGTATGATCTCATCCCCTTCCCCCACCTCCACCTTTTCCTTGAAAGGATACGGATCCTGTGCACCTCCCGCAACTCGACCCTCCTCATCCGCTTGTCTCACCCATCCTCTCCCACCCCCGCCCGCTGCCGCACCTGTATTCCCACGTCCCACCCGGTCTCCATCTCTCCACCCTCCTCACCCTCTCCCAAGGTGGCTTCCGCCAGCTCCCCCTCCCTGATGATGTCCTCCTCCCCTCCATCTACCCCTCCTATCAACTTTGATCCTCCCCCCCACATCCTGTGTCCTTTCCATTAGGCACCCTCCCTCCCTTCTCTTTCCTTTTTCCCCATCCCCTCCCTCCTTCCCTCTTCCCCTGGGCTTCCCCTCCCCCTTCCTCCCTCCCCCTATCTCCACTGCCCATGGCATGTGCTCTCCCCTCACCCTCTCCCACCCCCCTCCTCCTCACTTGGCAGGTCCGCGGACTCGTACACGGATAGTGAACATTCGCGCGCCGGAGATCAACGCCTCGTGTTCTGTGTTTTGTGCTACAGTGATTCAGTGTTATTCGTTTTGTGCCCCTACGTTCACGTGTGACAATTTTCGTCTCTGTCTGTGTCGAAGTGTCTGAACAATTTTATCTTGGACTCTACGCCCGTGAACGGCACCTTGTATTTTAAAAAGTGTTTGTCTCCGTTTATATGTCCACCATGTTTTTTCTTTAAATGTCTTCATTTGTATATTTGTGTTCTCTGCGGCTAAAGAGCGGCGTCGTCTGCTGCTGCATGGCCTGCCTGTAATACAGGTTTCAAAATAACAATAAAGAAAAAAATAGCGACTTCCAACGAACCTTATTCATGATTTCAAATAACATTAAACTAATGCAAGGTTTCCTATAACTAATTCTCGGTGCCCTCAGTTACACCAACATAATTTCTGCCTCACTGACCTCTGAACAGAATGATAACCGCAGACCTCTCGATGATCACCTGTTATTTCAATACCATTATTGCTACATCTTTCATCAGCTCCGTCTGAAATCTGCATAATAACCGACAATTAGATGAATGTTACGTTTTATCGACTTCAGCTGAGCGTACCCCTTCACACATTAAAAAAAAGCCTTAAACATAAGTATACATTGGAACAATCGGTTTAATGACCAACTTTCCTGATAATAATGTAACATGGAGCAGAATAAGGCACTAATGCACAGTTAGCAAACAATAATTTTTAATTATGAGAGGAATAAATCCAAACACGTTTATCACTGGGCATGAGAAATGATAATCGAGTTGATGTGTCTCATCCATTTTCTTAAGGACATTTAATTTCGCTTGCCGTTCTTCACTCTTGAGTACACTACACTCGTCTTTGTGATATGTATTGTAGTGTCTTTCAATTGAAAACTTACGCTGGCCGGCGGCATAGCAAACACTGGGAGTTTTCACCAAAAAAGAATTGTAGTTCCCAGTCATTTTTAAACGACTGAGAACATAGATCTCCCGTCCTTTGCTTTTTCACAGTACCTGCCATTTCTCAGTACTTCTCTGTTAAGGTTACGGTCACCAGGGGTAAACGAGACTGGCTATGTTGCGCCCTTGCTTGTATCACCTAAACAGGGAAGTGGAGCAGCCGCCGCTCATTTAGGACACGTGTCTAATAACAGATGTCGCTGTCGCTCGCTGTCGTACACGTGCGCACATGTGCAGCACTTCCGCACGTCTGCACACTGTGCAGCGTTTGGCCGGCCCTGCCATACACAAATAGCAGTTGACCGGCGTTGCATGGTGAAATGTTGTTGTGATGCCTCGTCTAAGGAGGTGAAATGCGTAACCATCACGTTTCCGACTTTGATAAAGGTCGTATTGTAGCCTATCGCGATTGCGATTTATCGTATCGCGACATTGCTGCTCGCGTTGGTCGAGATCCAATGACTGTTGACAGAATATGGAATCGGTGGGTTCAGGAGGGTAATACGGAACGCCGTGCTGGATCCCAACGTCCTCGTATCACTAGCAGTAAAGATGACAGGCATCTTATCCGCATGGCTGTAACGGATCGTGCAGCCACGTCTCGATCCGTGAGTCAACAGATGGGGACGTTTGAAAGACAACAACCATCTGCACGAACAGTTCGACGACGTTTGCAGCAGCATGGACTATCAGCTCGGAGACCATGGCAGCGGTTATCTTTGACACTGCATCACAGACAGGAGCGCCTGCGATGGTGTACTCAACGACGAACCTGGGTGCACGAATGGCAAAACGTCATTTTTTCGGACGAATCCAGATTCTGTTTACAGCATCATGATGGTCGCATCCGTGTTTGGCGACATCGCGGTGAACGCACATTGGAAGCGTGTATTCGTCATTGCCATACTAGCGTATCACCCGGCGTGATGGTATGGGGTGCCATTGGTTACACGTCTCAGTCGCCTCTTGCTCTCATTGACGCCACTTTGAACAGTGGACGTTACATTTCATGTGTGTTACGACCCGTGGCTCTACCCTTCATTTGATCCCTACGAAACCCTACAGCAGGATAATGCACGACCGGAACTTGCAGGTCCTGTACGGGCCTTTCTGGACACAGAAAATGTTCGAATGCTGCCCTGGCCAGCACATTCTCCAGATCCCTCACCAATTGAAAACGTCTACTCAATGGTGGCCGAGCAACTGGCTCGTCACAACACGCCAGTCACTACTCTTGATGAACTGTGGTATCGTGTTGAAGCTGCATGGGCAGCTGTACCTGTGCACGCCATCCAAGCTCTGTTTGACTCAATACCCAGGCGTATCAAGGCCGTTATTACAGCCAGAGGTGGTTGTTCTGGGTACTGATTTCTCAGGATCTATGCACCCAAACTGCGTGAAAATGTAATGACATGTCAGTTCTAGTATAATATATTTGTCGAATGAATAGCCGTTTATCATCTGCATTTCTTCTTGGTGTAGCAATTTTAATGGCCAGTAGTGTACTACAGCCGCACATTTATCGCTCTCATAGGGACAGTGAAGACAATATTATACGATCTGTATCACGTACAGAGGCATTTACGTAGTGAATTTTCCCGCGCTCCACATCACGATATGTGGCACATAGGGGAGTGCCATCCACCACACAGTGTTTGTGTAGGAGCAGAAGCTATCACTTTTGGGCTATAGACTACATATCTCCTTCTTTTCATGTGATACTTTCATTTAGATACATATTATTGTCTTTTACTTCTTATTTTGATGTATTTGAGCATTTCATGGCGGTATATAAGAGAATTCAAAGCCCAACGCTATTCATACCAATGCTTAATCCATATTTAACTACGAATGTTGTCGTTGAGCGTAGACGAAAACTGCAGAGGATTCTGCAGCCTTTTTTAAATAGTCACACCGGTTATAGTCAGATCATCGAAGGAGAGTAACGTCTGGCGTGGATAGTAATTGTATGGTTAACCGTATGGGTAAAGTACGTGCTGTTGGCTATTTTCCCTTTGCTTTTACGGCGAAGGTGAGATGGGATGGTGGCGTAAAATTCCTGACCACCAGACCTCTACATCTACATCTACATCCATACTCCGCAAGCCACCTGACGGTGTGTGGCGGAGGGTACCTTGAGTACCTCTATCGGTTCTCCCTTCTATTCCATTCTCGTATTGTTCGTGGAAAGAAGGATTGTCGGTATGCCTCTGTGTGGGCTCTAATCTCTCTGATTTTATCCTCATGGTCTCTTCGCGAGATATACGTAGGAGGGAGCAATATACTGCTTGACTCTTCGGTGAAGGTACGTTCTCGAAACTTTGACAAAAGCCCGTACCGAGCTACTGAGCGTCTCTCCTGCAGAGTCTTCCACTGGAGTTTATCTATCATCTCCGTAACGCTTTCGCGATTACTAAATGATCCTGTAACGAAGCGCGCTGCTCTCCGTTGGATCTTCTCTATGTCTTGTATCAACCCTATCTGGTACGGATCCCACACTGCTGAGCAGTATTCAAGCAGTGGGCGAACAAGCGTACTGTAACCTACTTCTTTTGTTTTCGGATTGCATTTCCTTAGGATTCTTCCAATGAATCTCAGTCTGGCATCTGCTTTACCGACAATCAACATTATATGATCATTCCATTTTAAATCACTCCTAATGTGTACTCCCAGATAATTTATGGTATTAACTGCTTCCAGTTGCTGACCTGCTATTTTGTAGCTAAATGATAAAGGATCTATCTTTCTGTGTATTCGCAGCACATTACACTTGTCTACATTGAGATTCAGTTGCCATTCCCTGCACCATGCGTCAATTCGCTGCAGATCCTCCTGCATTTCAGTACAATTTTCCATTGTTACAACCTCTCGATACACCACAACATCATCTGCAAAAAGCCTCAGTGAACTTCCGATGTCATCCACCAGGTCATTTATGTATATTGTGAATAGCAACGGTCCTATGACACTCCCCTGCGGCACACCTGAAATTACTCTTACTTCGGAAGACTTCTCTCCATTGAGAATAACATGCTGCGTCCTGTTATCTAGGAACTCCTCAATCCAATCACACAATTGGTCTGATAGTCCATATGCTCTTACTTTGTTCAATAAACGACTGTGGGGAACTGTATCGAACGCCTTGCGGAAGTCAAGAAACACGGCATCTACCTGTGACCCCGTGTCTATGGCCCTCTGAGTCTCGTGGACGAATAGCGCGAGCTGGGTTTCACATGACCGTCTTTTTCGAAACCCATGCTGATTCCTACAGAGTAGATTTCTAGTCTCCAGAAACGTCATTATACTCGAACACAATACGTGTTCCAAAATTCTACAACTGATCGACGTTAGAGATATAGGTCTATAGTTCTGCACATCTGTTCGACGTCCCTTCTTGAAAACGGGGATGACCTGTGCCCTTTTCCAATCCTTTGGAACGCTGCGCTCTTCTAGAGACCTACGGTACACCGCTGCAAGAAGGGGGGCAAGTTCCTTCGCGTACTCTGTGTAAAATTGAACTGGTATCCCATCAGGTCCAGAGGCCTTTCCTCTTTTGAGCGATTTTAATTGTTTCTCTATCCCTCTGTCGTCTATTTCGATATCTACCATTTTGTCATCTGTGCGACAATCTAGAGAAGGAACTACAGTGCAATCTTCCTCTGTGAAACAACTTTGGAAAAAGACATTTAGTATTTCGGCCTTTAGTCTGTCATCCTCTGTTTCAGTACCATTTTGGTCACAGAGTGTCTGGACATTTTGTTTTGATCCACCTACCGCTTTGACATAAGACCAAAATTTCTTAGGATTTTCTGCCAAGTCAGTACATAGAACTTTACTTTCGAATTCATTGAACGCCTCTCGCATAGCTCTCTTCACACTACATTTCGCTTCGCGTAATTTTTGTTTGTCTGCAAGGCTTTGGCTGTGTTTATGTTTGCTGTGAAGTTCCCTTTGCTTCCGCAGCAGTTTTCTAACTCGGTTGTTGAACCACGGTGGCTCTTTTCCATCTCTTGCGATCTTGCTTGGCACATACTCATCTAACGCATATTGTACGATGGTTTTGAACTTTGTCCTCAGGTCGATGCCCTGGATTATATTCTAAACCTTTCCGCAGCGTCTCGTGTAGTGTAGGCATCTGATACTGTTGGTGGTGAGCCGTCCGGCAAAAGGTGCCGCTAAGCTCAGCCCCCCCTTGGTGCTATTCGAAAAGAGTAGGCTGTGTGTCGGTACTGGATTTCACTTCTCCCATCTCTCATCACCATTCACTACGATACACACACACACGCGCAATTCTCATACTTCGCGAAGGCATGGCGCCATCGTGGGCAAACTGCAGAAAAACCTAGACGGCTGAACCTGCCCTTCCCGAATCTCCCAACCAACAGAGCCTAAGTAGTGTAATCGTTCACTGCTCTTTGAAAGAGATGAAATTTCAGGAGGCAGAATGAAAACCTGGGGATACTTACTGAGGCAGGTACAAACACACAGAATAAGTGGTGCGCTGCAATACAGGAGTTTTTTGTACTTACAGATTCGCTAATTACGTCGTTCTTCTAAATATTTGGTTTCATCGTTCAGACTCAGTAACTCGGAAAAATTTGTTACCTTTTCTCCCTACAAAAGCAACATTTCATTTAGTGTTGTGTGAAACAGGAAAAAAGCGTTACTCTCGGCCACACAGACACTCCCACAGTGGCAGAGCACAGCTAAGAAAATCAGTTTCTGGACTGCTGTAATCCAATACGTGGATGAAAATAAGAGTAGATGACTATCTCCTTAATCATAACAGCAGTCGTTACCCCGTTTGCAGATGGATTTCTGCCCTGTCATTGCTTCGGAAAGAAAGTCACCGGGTAAACCTGAGACAGAAACCAGCAGGACTGCCAGCATTTGGACTCAAAATAAACTGTCGCCTCCATCCCCCCCGCCCCCAATCATGTTACATTCCTTAACACCTTTCGGGACAATACGACAGAAGGTATGTGACTGGCCAATGCAACACTTCAGGGGAGTCTATGAAAGACGACATACAGATCCGACCCAGGTTTCTGATCTTTTTCATTGGTTTAGAAGCCCCCAAAATGTTCTTAATCGTTTTTCAATTGAGTGATGTAGGAAACCTGTCAAAAATTTCATTCAAAATTAAACTCCTGTTCAGCTCCGCAGAAGAGCTGAATTTCGCATAGAAAGTCTGAATTATCATATAAAGGCGATTTTGCTGTAGAAAATATTCTAACGTTGCAGTTCCTATCTGATATTTTCTTAAACCTAGAGTATCGATGACGACGTTTACTTCTTGCCTTCTCTTACAATACCATCGTTGATTATACCCATGTGTGCTAGCAGCTCTTCTGGAATCTGTCTGGCACTCTTCTCAAACTTGTCAGTCTCTACAAACATGCAACCATCGGTGGCTGATATAATTCTCGTTGTCATTTTTTTCTGACAGAAATCATTTGTATGTACGCATTTACATGCGCAATCTAACGTCGCACGTAGTGTATTCAGTGACATGTATGACAATTTTTGACCAATCCGCATATGATATATTTATTAGGTATTTCAGTGCACAGTCAGACGGTATTGGAAATGCGTCGTGTCCACAGTTGTGTGTAATGGATCAAGAAATGTTCAGTTACTCATCAAGAGTGGAGGATATTCTTACAAGGAAGAGTTTTACACAAATAATTTAAAAATGAAATTATTCTTCTGGGTTAATACACTTACCCGAGGAAGTGGCTTCCGCTGTTTCTCTAGATGTAGTCCAGTCACCTCAATGACATTAGGCAACAGTGGCCGGGGGTAATTCACGCTGAAGTGGTTGTTGACAATAAGAAGGCTGAAGTTTCTGTCAATTTCTTCCACAGGGGGGTGATCAGGTCCAAAATACTTCCTAATCAGTTCATTTTGCGATGATATTGATACGTAGTTCCATGTGTAAAATATTCGAGCCATAAAATAGGCATTATATAGTCTTTCCCAGAAAGACATGTGGTCTGTGTAGCCAACCATCATTTCGGGACAGTATGCTGGGTTGTTGGGATTTCCATAAGAAGCGAGAACTGGACCAGGAGCGCCCAGAGACACGTAGCCAATTGTTGGTGGGGATCCCAACTGGTGAATCAAGCCATAATAGCAATAATACACTAACCTCTCCAGAATAACTACGTCGAAAGACGGCTGGGACCTGCAAACAAAAGTAAGACATCTAAACATCTTAGTATTAAGCATTTAAGAATGTAAAACATATCGCTCAATTCAAACATAATTACCGGAGAAAATCCTTCATCTGTTGGGATTCTAACTGCATCTCACACATCGCCTTTCCTGCAGGAGACCATGTTTCTATGAATCCAACTGGACTTTGGTCTGACATCGAAGTAAAGTCAAATTTTCTCCAATAGTCATATGTCATCGATACATCAATTTCTGTAAAATTCTGGATGTTTTTCTGTAGGAAAAAAAGTATTTCAGTAGATACGTCCCACAAATATGTTACATGTTCAATAACGAACTACACAATGGTGCCCAACTTCTAAGTGTCGGCGTGAAAAAGGAAAACTGAATGAGAAGAAGCTGAAACTCATTCTATAACTACAGTACGCAGTCAGCTGAGTAGCTGTAAGTATAAATAACACTTGACACGATATTCTGTTGTTTTCTTTACTGCATGAGCTTGTTTGTCAGTGGACGTGCGCTTAACAATTACCTGTAACAGACTTCGAATAGGTACGTTATTTGAAGATAACGCATTGAAGAGGATCAGAAACATTTTTTCCCGCCATATCTACATCGTCTATACACTGGTTTACTGGCTACAGTCCACACGTGCATAAAAGTACGCCAGACAACGAGCATCGTCACAGCTGAGCTAGCTAACGTATGTCAGTACGGTGTTTCTCGACTCTGAGGTGTGTGGCTCGAGACCGGGCGTTGGAATTAATTTTCATCTCTTGTATTTACCTGGCAAATGGACTGCGGCTCATGTGTAGTGCCCTTGAACACAAGACTTTGCGCCAATAATCTGGACTAAATACCAGAAGTCCCTATAACGGTACATGGAGTGAGGGAATGACAAACTGTTGACTGAAATCCGTCCGATAGATGGGAATGTTAAGCTGGGTGGTCCCCTTGGTGCCTGTTTGAGAAGAGGCTACGTGCTGTCACGGGTTTCACTCTCCCTCTTCTCAAATGGTTCAAATGGCCCTGAGCACTATGGGACTCAACTGCCGTGGTCATCAGTCCCCTAGAACTCAGAACGACTTAAACCTAACTAACCTAAGGACATCACATACACCCATGCCCGAGGCAGGATTCGAACCTGCGACCGTAGCAACAGCGTGGCTCTGGACTGGAGCGCCTAGAACCGCACGGCCACCGCGGCCGGCTCCCTCTTCTCACATTTTCATACAATACAAATAAGGCATTATACACTACTGGCCATTAAAATTGCTACACCCGGAAGGTGACGTGCTACAGACGCGAAATTTGACCGACAGGAAGAAGATGCTGTAATGCTGTATATGCAAATGATTAGCTTTTCAGAGCATTCACACAAGGTTGGCGCCGGTGGCACACCTACGACGTGCTGAAATGAGGAAAGTTTCCAACCGATTTCCCATACACAAACAGCAGTTGACCGGCGTTGCCTGGTGAAACGTTGTTGTGATGCCTCGTGTAAGGAGGTGAAATGCGTAATCATCACGTATCCGACTTTGATAACCGTCGGATTGTAGCCTATCGCGATTGCGGTTTATCGTATCGCGACATTGCTGCTCGCGTTGGTCGAGATCCAATGACTGTTGGCAGAATATGGAATCGGTAGGTTCAGGAGGGTAATACGGAACGCCATGCTGGATCCCAACGGCCTCGTGTCACTAGCAGTCGCGATGACAGGCATCTTATCCGCATGGCTGTAACGGGTCTTGTAGCCACGTCTCGATCACTGAGTCAACTGATGGGGCCGTTTGCAAGACAACAACCATCTGCACGAACAGTTTGACGACGTTTGCAGCAGCATGGACTATCAGCTCGGAGACCATGGCTGCGCCGGCCGAAGTGGCCGAGTGGTTCTAGGTGCTTCAACACGGAACCGCGCTGCTGCTGCGGTCGCAGGTTCGAATCCTGCCCCGGGATTGGATGTGTGTGATGTCCTTAGGTTAGTTAGGTTTAAGTAGTTCTAAGTTCTAGGGGACTGATGACCTCAGATATTAAGTCACATAGTGCTCAGAGCCATTTGAACCATGGCTGCGGTTACCCCTGACGCTGCAACACAGACAGGAGCGCCTGCGATGCTGTACTCATCGACGAACCTGGGTGCACGAATGGCAAAACGTCATTTTTTCGGACGAATCCAGGTTCTGTTTACAGCATCATGATGGTCGCATCCGTGTTTGGCGGCATCGCGGTGAACGCACATTGGAAGCGTGTATTCGTCATCGCCATACTGGCGTATCACCCGGCGTGATGGTATGTGGTGCCATTGGTTATACGTCTCAGTCACCTCTTGTTCGCATTGACGGCACTTTGAACAGTGGACGTTACATTTCAGATGTGTTACGACCCGTGGCTCTACCCTTCATTAGATCTCTGCGAAACCTTACATTTCAGCAGGATAATGCACTACCGCAGTTTGCTTGTCCTGTACTGGCCTTTCTGGAGACAGAAAATGTTCGACTGCTGCCCTGGCCAGCACATTCTCCAGATCTCTCACCAACTGAAAACGTCTGGTCAATGGTGGCCGAGCAACTGGCTCGTCACAATACGCCAGTCACTACTCTTGATGAACTGTGATATCGTGTTGAAGCTGCATGGGCAGCTGTACCTGTGCACGCCATCCAAGCTCTGTTTGACTCAATACCCAGGCGTATCAAGGCCGTTATTACGGCCAGAGGTGGTTGTGCTGGCTACTAATTTCGCAGGATCTATGCACCCAAATTGCGTGAAAATGTAATGACGTGTCAGTTCTAGTATAATATATTTGTCCAATGAATACCCGTTTATCATCTGCATTTCTTCTTGGTGTAGCAATTTTAATGGCCGGTAGTGTACTATACACATACCCATTACAAGCACCTACACTTAACAGATTC
The DNA here is from genome assembly GCF_023864275.1 of Schistocerca cancellata. Lineage (NCBI taxonomy): Eukaryota > Metazoa > Arthropoda > Insecta > Orthoptera > Acrididae > Schistocerca > Schistocerca cancellata. The sequence continues at coordinate 283,743,546 of NC_064628.1, forward strand.
ATTTAAGACACAACTCTCATACTGTCACGAACTGCGAAGAAAGGGATCATACAAAGAGGTGACAAAAGCCCTCCTAATATCGTGTCGGACCTTCTTTATCCTTTGGGAAGTGCAGCAACTCGACGTGATATGCACTCTACAAGCCGTTGGAAGTCCCCTGCATAAATGATAAGCCTTGCTGCTTCTATGCAGGATTTTGTGGGCGTTCTGACCTCTCGACTGTGTCCCATAAACGTCCAATGGGATTCATGTCGGGCGAGATGGGTGGCCAAATCAAATCGCTGTAATTGTCCAGAATGTTCTTCAAACCAGTTGCGAACAATTATGGCCCAGAGACATGGCAATTTTAATTCATACAAATTCCAATGTTGTTTAGCAACATAAAGTCCACAAATGGCTGAAAATAGTCTGTAAGTAGCCGAAGATAATCGTTTCCAGTCAATGATCGGTTCCATTCCATGTAAACATAGCCCGCACCATTATGCAGCCGGCCACCACTAGCTTGCACAGTGCCTTATTGACAACTAGGATCAATGGTCTCGTGGGGTCTGGGCCACAATTGAACCATACCGTCATCTCTTATCAAATGAATTCGAGACTCGTCAAACCAGGCCACAGTGTTCCAGACTCTAGAGCCCAGCTGGTATGGTCACGATTCCAGCAGTTAACTGAGACACTCGTGTCGGTCGACTGCCGCCATAGCTCATTAAAGAAAATTTCGCCTCATTGTCCTAACGGATATGTTCGTCGTGCGTCCTACATTGATTTCTGCGATTCTTTCACCCAGTGTTGCTTGTCTGTTAGCACTGACAACTCTAAGCAAAACCCGCTGCTCTCGGTCGTTAAGTGAAGGCCGTAGGCCACTGCGTTGTCCATGGTGAGAGGTAATAGCTGAAATTTGGTATTCTCGACACACTCTTGTGGCTGTGAACCTCGGGATATTGAATTCGCTGACGATTTCCGAAACTGAATGTCCCATGCGTCCGACTCTAAGTACTATTCCACGTTCGAAGTCGATTAATTTCCGCCGTGCGGCCACAATCACTTCGGAAACCTTTTCACATTAATCACTTAAGTACTAATGACAGCTCCGCCAATGCACTGCCCGTTTCTGCCTTGTGTAGGCGATACTATCGCCGTCTGTATGTGTTGTAGTGCGCTAATGAAGCAAATCCTTCTGTATTAAGCTGCTGAATTTACACATAGGAGTCTCCCAAGCCAACAGTAGCACTGAACTCTCTATTGTGACGCTTCTGACATACACAGTAAGCATTTTAGTGATTAATGAGGTGTCGTATTGGGTTGGGTCACACTTTTGTTTGTCATCGAGTGAATGTTTCTTCTTCTGTCGACTACAGAGATGGCTCAAATGGCTCTGAGCACTATGGGACTTAACTTCTGAGGTCATCAGTCCCCTAGAACTTAGAACTACTTAAACCTAACTAACCTAAGGACATCACACACATCCATGCCCGAAGCAGGATTCGAACCTCCGACCGTAGCGGTCGCGCGGTTCCAGACTGAAGCGCCTAGAACCGCTCGGCCTCCCCGGCCGGCGACTACAGTGATGACGTACTGTAACCACGTCACCGAGAGATGTGGCTGAGGCTCGGAATGAAAGCGGTTCGAACCCCATCTAGCTATCTAAATTTAGAATTTCCGGGGTTTCCCTAAATCGCCACGGAAATAAATCACGATAATTTTCTCGAAAAGAAAGCGGCCGATTTCATTTACCTTTTTTACTAAGCACAGGTTTTAGATCGTGCAAAAGAAGCCACCTGTTGTTAAAACTTCACTATTTAAGCGTTTCTGGTGGGAAACACCATCCGAGTATCTACCAAACACGTCACAGTTGACATGAAAGCACGACTTCAATTTGAAAATTGTGGTAAGTTCCTATGGCACCAAACTGTTTAGGTCATCGGTCTCTAGGCTTACACACTACTTAATCTAACTGAAACTAACTCACGCTAAGGACAACACACACACCAGTGCCCGAGGGAGGACTCGAACCTCGACAGGGGGAGCCGCGAGAACCGTGGCAAGGCGACGACAGACCGCGCGGGGATACCGCGGCGCACCACTTAAGGATGATATATTAAGAATAAATATAATTAAATCAATTGACAAACAAGTTCACGCAGTAAAGAAAAGAACGTAATACAGAATATCGTGTCAAGTGTTACTTGTAGTAACATAGATGCCCAACTGACTGCGTACTGCACTTGTAGAACGTATCATGTCAACTGGTTGTACTGACGTATCATCAAAAGTCAACGGGAAATTATTAAAACTTTTAATGAAAATTTAGAGCCACAGAAACGTGCAAACAAAAGAACATCGTAAAGGAAGGAATATGTAGAGCTGAGCATCCCATCGACAATGAAACCATATAGGGGCAGACCATGAGCTCGGGGTAGGGAGCGATGGGGAAGAAAATCGACCGCGCCATTTACAAAGGATCTATCCCGGCATTTGGCTGGAGAAAGACAGGGAAAACATGGAAAATCTATATCTCGATGAATGGGCTGGGATTTGAACCGTCGCTCCTACGAATGGGAGTCCGACCTTGTAACTACTGTGGCACCTCACTTGGTAACATCATAAATACACGCATCAAAAAATGTTTTGCATCACCCCAGTTCCCAGAGCTACTGAAGATAGACATTGACTGTGGATACTGTTTCGCAGACAGTCCCTTTGACTGTTCAGAGATGTCACTAAACCCGCCCAAAGGTGTGAACAACCATGCATGAGCAGCGCCTATTAGACGGAGGGGATCCGACAGCCGATCAGTTCGTCATTCCACCAGGAAGGAGGTACACAGCTCTTATTGTCTGTAGTTCAACCATGCCTAGACGGGCAATACCGCGGATCCGTCGCGTCCGCATTGTTACTTTGTGACAGGAAGGGCTTTCAACAAGGGAAGTGTACAGGCGTCTCGGAGTGAACCACAGCGATATTCTTCGGACACGGAGGAGATACAGAGAGATAGGAAGTGTCGATGATATGCCTCGCCCAGGCCGCCCAAGTGCTACCACTGCAGTGGATGACCGTTACCTATGGATTATGGCTCGAAGGAACCCTGACAGAACGCCACCATGTTGAATAATGCTTTTCGTGCAGCCACAGGACTTCGTGTTACGACTCAAACTGTGCTCAATAGTCTGCAAGATGCGCAACTTCACTCCCGACGTCCATGGCGAGGTCCATCTTTGCAACTACGACACCATGCAGCGCGGTACAGATGGGCACATGCCGAATGTGCCGCTCAGTGGCGTCACGTTCTCTTCACCGATGAGTGTCGCATATGCCTTCAACCAGACAATCGTCAGAGACGTGTTTGGAAGCAACCTCAGCAGGCCAAACGCCTTAGACATACTGTGCAGCGAGTGCAGAAAGGTGGAGATTCCCTGGTGTTTTGGGGTGGCATTATGTGGGGCCGACGTCTGCCGCTGGTGGTCATGGATGGCGCCGTCATGGCTGTACGATACGTGATTGCCATCCTCCGACCGATAGTGCAACCATGTCGGCAGCATACTGGCGAGGCATTCGTCTTCATGGACGACAGTTCGCGCTCCCATCATGTACATCTTGTGAATGACTTCCTTCAGGATAACGACATCGCTCGATTAGAGTGGCCAGCATGTTCTCCAGACATGAACCCTTACGAACATGCCTGGGATAGATTGAAAAGTGCTGTTTATGGACGACGTTCCCCACCAACCACCCTGAGGGTTCTACGCCCTATCGCCGTTGAGGAGTGGGACAATCTGGACCAACAGTGCCTTGATGAACTTGTGGATATCATGCCACGACGAATACAGGTATGCATCAGTGCAAAAGGACGCGCTGGAGCACCACCTCTGAAGGTCTCGCTATATGGTGGTACAACATGCGTGTGATTTTCATGAGCAATAAAAACGGCGGAAATGATGTTTATGTTGATCTCAATTCAAATGGTTCAAATGGCTCTGAGCACTATGGGACTTAACATCTGTGGTCATCAGTCCCCTAGAACTTAGAACTACTTAAACCTAACTAACCTAAGGACATCACACACATCCATGCCCGAGGCAGGATTCGAACCTGCGACCGTAGCGGTCACGCGGATGTCTATTCCAATTCTCTGAAAAGGTTCCGGACCTCTCGGAACCGACTTGATGCAAAACTTTTTTTGATGTGTGTACATGCGGTATGAGCAAGGGATGATGGAAAGAGGAGGAAGAGAGGACAGCGTGAAACAATCCTGGCTCATGCAGTCCGCACATTTGCTCCACCTGTAACCACCTTGTATTCAGTGGGACGTTAAACATAATTTTTTTTTCTTTCTTCTATGTATCACATCAGTGATGGGATGAACACATTATTATAAGTATTAATGGTTTCCAGAAACTTGATATTTGTTAAATTCGGTCCATATAGGCAGTGAGACACGGCGAAATCATTAAAATGGTTCACATTAATGTAACATTCGTTTCTAAATTTTTAACGAGATTCGTTTTAAGTTCGAAACAATGTATTCATAGTTCCTTCATCAAATAGATCGTATTTACATACAGAATCGTTTCTACATCTTTCCATGGCGATAAACGTAAATTGACAAAAATATTGTTGGATGCTTTCTCTCCAGATGTTCTCTCAGGTTACTGTCAGTCATTTTGGGACATAATGTTTGATTACAAATATCCTACCATGCAAATTCGTAACTTTCGTCTGTTACAGTAACATATCTTCACAAATAACTTGACTTATTCCTGCCAATTACTTTTAGCAACCGGAAACGAACACAGACAAAACTGAATGTAGGATTACTATGCTTAACTTTATGTAATTCTAGCGGAGATACGCGGTGTTGCCCAGGTACTTATTTATAGCTATGCGACCACGCCCGTACTGCCCAACGTCTGGCCTTGTACTTAATATTTATGACGTCATATCTTCTGAACGATGTGTTCTCCAGTGATATAAATATTTTGGCACATCGCCACCATAAGTGATTACCGACCGAAAAATGTGTTGCGAACGGAGTTACTAGTAAAGAAGTAATTAATTTAAACATCATACATGATGCGGCAGTTTTTCAAATTCAAATGGTTCGAATGACTCTGAGCACTATGGGACTTAACTTCTAAGGTCATCAGTCCCCTACAACTTAGAACTAATTAAACCTAACTAACCTAAGGACATCACACACATCCATGCCCGAGGCAGGATTCGAACCTGCGACCGTAGCGATCGCGCGGTTCCAGACTGTAGCGCCTAGAAACGCTCGGCCACCCCGGCCGGCGCAGTTTTTCACCCAATTCTTTTCTTCTACTTACCTACATGCATCTGTATGATTACTCTCCAATTAACAACTAAGTGCCAGGCAGAGGGTTCATCAAATCATCTTTAAGCTACCGCTACACTCTAGCTTTCCGTGCGAGCTCAGATTTCTCTTGTTTTATTATGATGATCATTTCCAATATGTAGGCGGGTGCTAGCAAAATATTTTCTCACTGTGAGGAGAAAGTTGGTGATTGAAATTTCATGAGAAGGTCCTGTCGCAGCGAAAAACGCCTTTGTTTTTATGACTGACCTCCCAGTTCGTTTATCAGATCAATGGTAATCTCCTGAATTATATGTTGTACAGTGACAGTATACCTGTACCAAGTTTGGCTGAAATCGGTCCTGTGGTTTTGGAGGAGATGTGGAACATACACACAGTGTTTATACCTGCTCACAAGAGCACAGAATACACTCGGAGCTGCGAATGTTTCGCCCCTTCCGCGAAAGGAAAGCTACACTTCTAACGACTTGTTTTTTTTTTTCATTCTTCACTAGCACAGCCAGTGAGATGGGGCAATGATTACAACAATGGTCCGCATTTGGGAGGACGACGGTTAAAAATTCGCGTCAGGCTATGCAGAATATGTTTTCCGCGATTTCCCTCATCTGCCACGGGAAAATGCTGGGATGGTTCCTTTGTAAAGAGCACGGTCGATTTACTTCACCATTCTTGAAACATTTCCAGCTTCTGCTCCGTCTCTAATGACCTCAACGTCGACGGGACGTTAAACCCTAATCTTATTTCCTTCACTCCTTTTCCAGAATCGCTGTTATATATTTCCCCGTCTCGTTGAGCTTAGTCGACCTTTTATTTTTCACCTGCCTCTCGATAAGTCATTTCCATTCAATTAACATGTAGTGCAAAAGCCTTTTGATCGTTCATTATCTACTCTCTTCATAGCTTCAGCGTACCAAGAAGATACTGCGCTTTGTAACTACGTTTATCTTCGACACCGCCTCGAGATATATAAAATACCCGTTTTATGGGTTAAACATTTACATACCAGTTACACAGCAAACGTTGTTTCCTTAAGAATATAAGTTACTCAGTGCATCTCTTTAAACAACACATCAAGTGATCCATCCAATCAGCCACTTCTCACGCTGTCCACACCTATCCCTTAAACTGTGAGCTGCTAACTATGACAGAAGTTCCATCCGCTAGTAACACTGCCAGTGTGGAGCTATTACGGAGTAGCGGCTGCCACTTGGAACGGCTTCGGGGAAACACAAAACTGTTCGTGTGCTTCCTAGGAGTGTGGCCATTGTGCTGATGACACGAGACGTCTCAGTTTAAAGAGCTCCGAGACGGAATTCTGAGTCTGTCTACTGCCGTGGCAAGGCGTGAACGGTAAGAGTATTGGTTTGTTGTACATTAATGAAATTTGTAACTGACACCAGCACTAAATTATTGGGGCGGGAGGATTCAATAGATACAGTGCATATCAGAAGGGGGTCTACACATGAGATCCCCTTGAAAGAAGTTGAAAAAATTAGGACCTAAAACCTCTTTATGGAGCATTCTCAATGCCTCAGAACAGATATTTCAATGGCGCTTAAAACTTCTAAAGCGTGTCATTTTAAGACTGCATTACCGACTCTAAAAAAGTTAAATAGTGTTAATATTTAAATTTGTCGACAGTGTGTGGACTATTACTATACATTATGACCTAAACAATCGTTTTTCAAACTAAATTCTTTTTGGTGAGTAATACAAGCGCATTTGATTCACTGGAACGTTAGTAATTCCTGAAAACTGTAAATTCTTACTGCACAAGAGCTTTCAGTACGTGTAATCAGTTAAGTTTGGATCAACGGTATCATTTTTTGTCAACTAAGACTCAAAAAACTTAAATCGCTTTTCAAATAATATTATGGAGGACTCGAGTCTGCGACCCCCCGCCATCGCCCCCGGGCGGTTATTCTCATGGCTAGAGGAAAAGTTGTTTAGTTTCATGGCCATTGCCAGAAGAAATGTATTTTAGCTTCATAGCTATACAAGACGAGGAGTGTGACGAAAATTCGCTTCTCTGTTCGTGAATGTAATATACCCATAGCGGATCGTGTTATTGCTTCATAGTTACATTTCAGTAGCAGTATTATTTTAACAGTTATGTTAAATATCGCCCACCCTTGAGCCAAATGAGTGACTTTTCAAAGTTCCCTCGTAGTCTCTGTCTCTAGAAGACAATGCCTGTCTGCCCTAGCGGACGAATATGTGGTGAAGATGCGTATGCCACGTAGACAGATCACACATGATCCCGCATATGATTTGCAGAGAGCCGAGTAGCGATGAATAGGAGGAGAAGAACCGCAGATGACCTGCGACCAAGGACGCATGCAGAGCTGTGCAGGAACTTTGTGAACATCCATCATTGCTCTTTCAACAGCCGCAAGGAGAGCATACCACGATGCTGCCAAGCATGTGTGGTGGCTGCAGGTATCCTTTATTTTGTTAAGTACAAATGTCAAGTACAAACACCAGTTTTCTTACTCTTTCTTGGCAAAGGATGAATCCTTTATACCTCAGTTAGTTAGTTACTTAGTTCTGTGGCCCATGCACGACCATAAACGTTATTATCAGGAATTTTTGAACTAAATAAAAGACTGTAGTAACTGTTTCACGTCTCTATACTTGCCAGTTACAGTTTTGCATAAGTCTACTTATTTCTAATCAAGAGTTGCTGTATGGTGCAGAAAATGTTGTTTAGAAGAAACCACTTAAGTCTTCATGAGAAAACACTTCTAAGGTCCTTCATACATTCCATCTCCATAGAAAAAGTTATCAAAGAGTATCATAGGTCCGTATTTCACACCTTGTGACTAAGTTAGATTCACTAGAACGAAATTAAAATCATTTTTCTTTCTATTGCTGTATTTGTGAACTGGTTCATAACTCTCAAACTGCAATGAATTATGGGCAATAAATTTCTTCAGGAAATATATGTACTGTAAAGCTATGGCCAATATCCTCAGTTGCCTTACGATTATTTTAATTATTTTCCTTTGTGCAATGAGTGCTTAGTGATGGGTTATTACAGAAAAGGTCACTTGTAGACTTACGCTAAACACACTGGCGGAAAACCATCGCATCACTAAGAAGAAATTGTGCGAGATAAACGAAAGTTGATAGGCATGTTGTCGCACCTTTTTCTTTTCGAATTTCGCGTCTGTCGCGTAAGAGTGGCGCTATTAGGCCCACTACGAGGATGCAAATCATGTATTTTTCGAATACACGCTGTTAAGGTCATCAGCGTTAGTTACCTTTCAGACTGGACATGGTGTTACTCAAGAATGGCTTTCACGCGACAAAGACGCCATTCTAGACACGTCACTGAGTTTGAGCGGGGTCGTATGACAGGGCTACGAGAAGCTGGATGTCCCTTCTGCAGTACTGCGGAAAGACTTGACAGGAATGTAACCACTGTATATAATGTCTCGCAGTGATGGTCACGTGAATGTGCGGTTGCAAGAAGACCGGGCTCTGAAGGGCCACGCGGCACGAGAGGAGAGACCATCGTGTTCTGGCGCAACGTACTGCACGTCCAGTAGCAATGTGAGTAGCAGCTGCCATCACAGTGGCGCAATGAACTGTTGTAAATCGTTCACTTCAAGGACAGCTCCGAGCCAGACGCCGCATAGCGTACAATCCACTGATGCTAATCTACCGCCATTTGGGACTTCGGTGGTGTCAAAGGACAGTCACCGAACGGCACGGTGGAGGTCTGTTGTGTTCTCTCATAAAAGCTGATTCTAGCACACTGGACCGACACCTGGAGTTATAATATGTGGTTGAAATTTCGTTTGAGCACTCACGGTTATCCTACGCACCCTGACTGCAAATCTGTGATGCAGAATCCACTCGAGCACATGACATGACGTCATCCGCAAACAACTTTAACTGTCCCTGTACTGACCTACCATGTGCAACAGCGCAATAGGCTGCTGTCACTGTCTGCACACGCGCATCTCTCGCACGCTCTGTCCTTAGTACTTCGCTATGACGTTACGATGGAATGAGCGAAAGGAGTAGAGGGGGGAGAGGGAGGGGGGGTGAAAATCATATGGGGACTTCCGGTAACACGATCTTGGTTCGCTGCCAGGCCACTTGGAACGCTGCAAGTTTATCAAGCAAACATCTCGTCTTCTTATTGGACGATTTAAATCCTTCCATATTTGTTTTGATTTCGTTCAGGACAAATGGAAATGGAAATGAGCGTTTGGCGTGATTGGCCGGGAGGCCCCTTGCGGGGCAGGTCCGGCCGCCTTGGCGCAGGTCTCATTACATTCGGCGCCACATTGGGCGACCTGCGCGCCGGATGGGGATGAAATGATGATGAAGACAACACAACACCTAGTCCCTAAGCGGAGAAAATTCCCCGACCCAACCGGAAATCGAACCCGGGCCCTTAGGACGGCAATCCGTCACGCTGACCACTCAGTTATCGGGGCAGACGGTTCAGGACAGAAGTTGATTTCATAGCACTGTGTTACTGACAGAGTTCAACATCATATGTTTATTGCACTCCATGAATTGCACTGTTAATATTTTACTCGTTTTGTGCTTGATCTTGCTCGCATCTGCAATACGGGGTGGAGAAAATAATTCCTTATTAGTTTTCGTTTTTATATAAAACAGAAGCTGGTTTCATTGTACAATTTTCTGTGGCCATTTATTCCTCCTGTAAACCCGTCTGTGAACTGATCGACGTAAATGCGTCGAAATTACGTTGTTCGTATTCTTTTTTATTTTAGTTCGAATCCGTTTATCGTACCTTCCCGCATTTAATGGAGAACTCTGCTTCGAATGATGTTCCTCCTTCCCATTTAGTATACATTTTAGAATTAGTGTCTGAGTACGTAGCTCTTGTACCAGTTACTATTATGCAGCAAAAACATTCTACATCGATGGGCATAATTGCACATGGGAATGTGTGGTATGGTGTGAATATACTTCCACAGTACTGAATGCTCCGGCATTTAGTAAACTCTAGTTATAAATAGTTCACTAGTAGATCCATTGATAATTTGCTTTTAAATTTCCATCAGGGTGGGAAGATGATTATAGCATATTGATTTCTGCTGAGATATATTGCTTGTAGTACATGCTAATAACTTTTGAATACATGTGCGCAACTGCTGTTACATTTTTAGCATTTACAAGCAAGGGTGTTTGGGCCACTAAGAGAAAATAACGCCTCTTAAGCACATGTCTAAACCTAAAACTCATCTGACGTGACAGAAGCTGGTTTCATCGTATTGTGTTCACGATTATTACTTCTTCTTCATGTTGTACTCTTTGAACTGCTTTGTGAATATCTTGCTAGCAATCTGCTTAATTTTTGCGTAGACTCATAATATTGTGTGGTGTAAATGAATCCACGATTGCCTGTTTGTTTTCTGAATCACATAAATAGAAGCTGAACTGATCGCATAAGTCTAAACTGCAATATTTGGTTTTAAAAATAAATTATTTTAGACACAAAAGGCAACCACGACGTCTTTTATAAAATTTTACATGATTGTGAAACCCAGCTATGAGAAGCTGATCTTGGTTTTTGATTGAGATTTCTGGAATATATCGATAGATGGACGTAAATGGACAAACAAATGATTACAATGTCAAAAAAATTATTTATTCAAGAGAAAGGGCTTCACAAACTGAGCAAATCAATAATGCGTTGGTCCACCTCTGGCCCTTATTCAAGCGGTTATTCGGCTAGGCATTGGTTGACAGAGTTGTTGGATGTCATCCTGAGGGATACCGCGCCAAATTCTGTCGAACTGGTACATTGTTGTTGTTGTGGTCTTCCGTCTTCTGCCTGGTTTGAGGCAGCTCTTCATGCTACTATGTCCTGTGCAAGCTTCTTCATCTCCGAGGAACTACTTCAACCTACATCCTTTTGAATCTGCTTCTCTATTCATCTCTTGGTCTGCTTCTACGAGTTTTGCCCCCCATACTCCCCTCCAGTGCTAAACTGGTAATTCTTTGATGCCACAGAATGTATACTTCTTCTAGTCAAGTTGATCCACAAATTCCTCTTCTCCCCAATTCTATTCAGTACCTCCTCATTAATTACATGATCTACCCAACTAATCTTCAGCGTCCTTCCGCAGCACCCCATTTAAAAGCTACTGTTCTCTTCTAGTCTAAGCTATTTATCGTCCATGTTTCACTTCCATACATGACTACACTCCATACAAATACTTACAGAAAAGACTTCCCGACACCTAAATCTATACTCGATGTTAACAAATTTCTCTTCTTCAGGAACGCTCTCCATGCCATAGCCAGTCTACATTGTAAATCCTCTCTACTTCGACCATCATCAGTTATTTTGCTGCCCAAATAGCAAAACTCATCCACTGCTTTAAGTGTCTTATTTCCTTATCTCATTCCCTCAGAATCACCTGATTTAATTCGACTACATTCCATTATCCTCATTTTGCTTTTGTTGCTTTTCATCTTATATCCTACTTCCAAGACACTGTCCATACCGTTCAACTGCTCTTCCAGGTCCTTTGCTGTCTCTGACAAAATTACAATGTCGTCGGGAAACCTTAAAGTTGTAATTCATTCTGCCGGCCGGTGGGGCCCAGCGGTTCTAGGCGCTTCAGTCTGGAACCGCGCGACCGCTACGGTCGCAGGTTCGAATCCTGCCTCGGGCATGGATGCGTGTGATGTCCTTAGGTTAGTTAGGTTCAAGTCGTTCTAAGTTCTAGGGGACTGATGACCTCAGATATTAAGTCCCATAGTGCTCAGAGCCATTTGAACCATTTTAATTTCTTCTCCATGGACTTTTATTCCTACTCCACATTTTTCTGTTGTTTCCATTACTGTTTGCTCAATATACAGATTGAATAACACATAGAATAGAGAAAATGTTGTGGGGAAGGCTAACCAAACGACACTTAGGATCTGTAACAGATCTACTAAGGAGACCGCGTACACTACCCTTATCCGTCCTCTTTTAGAATATGGCTGCGCAGTGCGAAATCCTTATCAGATAGGATTAGATTAGATTGGATTAGATTTACTTTCATTCCAAATGATCCATAGTGAGGAGGTCATCCGGGATGTAGAACATGTCAGAAAAACAACAATACATGACAAATATTTACAACTAAAGCTAATGTACCATTCCACAGATCGCAAATGGAATGATCGTTATTTTTTAATGAACACTATAAGAAAGAGTCATTTTACAAATACTAATGCACTGAATTTAAAATAAAAAAGCTCAAACAATGGCAGCTTTGTATTATCGCGAAATAGGGGAGAGAGTGTGACTGAAATGATACGGTATTTGGGATGGATATCATTATTTTTTCGTTGTGGAGAGATCTTCTCACGAAATTCCAATCACCAACTTTTTCATCCGAATGCGAAAATATTTTTTTGATGCCGACCTACATAGGGAGAAACGATCACCATAATAAAACAACGTAAATCAGAGTTCGTACACAAAGATATAGTTGTTCATTCTTCCCGCGCGCTATACGAGATTGGAATAATAAAGAATTATGAAGATGGTTCGATGAACCTTCTGCCAGGCACTTAAATGTGATTTTCTGAGTGTCCATGTATATGCAGATGAGCATCTGGGACAGGCTACAACCCTATCTCACTCCCTTCTCAACCACTACTTCCCTTTCATGCCCCTCGACTCTTTATAACTGCCATCTTGTTTCTGTACAAATTGTAAAGAGCATTTCGCTCTCTATATTTTATTCCTGTCACCTTCAGAATTTGAAAGAGAGTTTGCCAGTCGACATTGTCAGAAGCTTTCTCTAAGTCTACAAATTTTAAAGACGTAGGTTTGCCTTTTTTTAATCTATCTTCTAAGACAAGTCTTAGGGTCAATATTCCCTCGCGTGTTCCAGCATTTCAAAGGAATCCAAACTGATCTCCCCCAAGGTCGGCTTCTACCAGTTTTTCCATTCGTCTGTGAGGAATTTGTGTTACTATTTTGCAACCGTGACTTACTAAACTGATAGTTCGGTAATTTTCACACCTGTCAACACCTGCTTTTTTGGGATTGGAATTATTATATTCTTCTTCAAGTCTGAAGATTTTTCGTCTGTCTCACACATCTTGCTCACCAGATGGTAGAGTTCTGTTATGACTGGCTCTCTCCAGGCTATCAGTAGTTCTAATGGAATGTTGTCCACTCCTGGGGCCTTGTTTCAACTTAGGTCTTTCAGTGCTCTGACAAATTTTTCACGCAGTATCAATTTCCCCCATCTCATCTTCAGCTACATCCTCTTCCATATTGCCCTGAACTACATCGGCCTCGTATAGACCCTCTACATACTCCTTTCACCTGTCCGCTTTCCATTCTTTTCCATCTGAGCTCTTGATATTCTTACAATTGGTTCTCTTTTCTCCATAGGCCTCTCTAATTTTCCTGTAGGCAGTATCTATCTTACTCCTAGTGATATATGCCTCTACATCCTTACATTTGTTCTCTAGCCGTTCTTGCTTAGCCATTTTGCAGTTTCTGTCGATATCATTTTTGAGACGTTTGTATCGTCTTCATTTACTGCTTTTTTATATTTTATTCTTTCATCAATTAAATTCAATATCTCTTCTGTTACTCAAGGATTTCTACTAGCCCTCGTCTTTTTATCCACTTGATCCTCTCCTGCCTTCACTATTTCATCTCTCAAAGCTGCCCATTTTTCTTCTACTGTATTTCTTTCCCCTGTTCTTGTCAATTATACCCTAATGCTCTCTCTGAAACTCTCTACCCCTTGCTTCTTTCAGTTTATCCAGGTACCATCTCCTTAAATTTACAATTTTTTGCAGTTTCTTAAGTTTTAATCTACAGTTCATAACCAATAAATTGTGGTCAGAGGCCAATGTCTTACAATTTAAAACCTGGTTCCTAAAATTCTGTCATACAATTATATAATCTATCTGAAACCGCCCAGTGTCTCCAAGCCTCTTGCACAAATACAACCTTCTTTCATGATTCTTAAACCAAGTGATTAAGTTATGTTCTGGGCAAAATTCTACCTGGCAGCTTCCTCTTTCATTCCTAACCCCAGTCTATATGCACCTACTACTTTTCCTTCTCTTCCTATTCCTGTTATCGAATTCCAGTCCCCATGACCATGGAATTTTCGTCTCCCTTATCTGAATAATATCTTTTATCGCTTCATACATTTCTTCAATCTCTTCATCATCTGCGGAGACGTGGTAGACGTGGACTTTGTGTCTGTGTTGGCTACAATAATGCGTTCACTATGCTGTTCGTAGTAGCTTATCAGTGCTACTTTTTTTTATTCATGATTAAACTTACTCCTGCATTACCCTTATTTGATTTTGCATTTATAATCTTGTATTCACCTGACCAGAAGTCTTGTTCCTCCTGCCATCGAACATCACTAATTCCCAGTATATCTAACATTAATCTATCCATTTCCGTTTTTAAATTTTCTAACCTACCTGGCCGATTAAGCGATCTGACATTCCACGCTCCGATCCGTAGAACGCCAGTTTTCTTTCTCCTTTGCCCGGAGATCCGATTGGGGACTATTTTAACTATGGAATATTTCCCAAGAGGAGGCCATCATCGTTTAATCACATTAGATCATTAAAATCCCGAGCTGTTTGGAGAGTCCTGCCGATAATGCTCCAAATGTTCTCAGTTTGTGGGAGGTCCAGCGACCTTGCTGGCCTAGATAGAGTTTGGCAACCGCGAAGACAAACAGTAGAAACTCTCGCCGTGTGTGGGCGGCCATTATCTTTCTGAAATGTTAGGCGAGGATGGCTTGCCATGATGGGCAAAAAAACGGGATGTAGAATATGTCGACGTTCCGCCGTGCTAAAGGATGCCGCAGATAAGAACTGAAGGGGTCGTGCTATGAAATAAATGGCACGCCACACAATCACTGCTGGCTGTCGGGCCATATGGTGGACCGAGTGAGATGGCGCAGTGGTTAGCACAATGGACTCGCATTCGGGAGGACGAGGGTTCAAACCCGCGTCTAGCCATCCTGATTTAGGTTTTCTGTGATTTCCCTAAATCGCTTCAGGCAAAATCCTGGATGGTTCCTTTGAAATGGCACGGCCGACTTCCTTCCCCATACTTACCTAATCCGAAGGGACCGAAGACCTCTATGTCAGGTCCCCTCCCCCGAATCAACCGCCGGCCGGGGTGGCCGAGCAATTCTAGGCGCTACAGTCTGGTACTGTGTGACCGCTACGGTCGCAGCTTCGAATCCTGCCTTGGGCATGGATGTGTGTGATGTCCTTAGGTTAGTTATGTTTAAGTAGTTCTAAGTTCTAGGGGACTGATGACCTCAGAAGTCAAGTCCCATAGTGCTCAGAGCCATTTGAACCATTTTGAACCGAATCAACCACCACCACCATCTGACAGGTGACAGACAGGTTGGCGTTCGACTGCTGTCCAAGGCATCTACAGACACGACTTCGCTGGTCATCAGGGAGCAGTCCGAAACAGGTCTCATCATTGGAGACATTTCTACTGCAGCCAAGGAGATTGCAGGCCGAGATTTGTTTGGAGGCGCCCCGGATAGCGGTGGGATACCAACCTAACATTCGCCCGCCATAAGGCCCGACAACCAGGAGTGTCGGTTGAGGGTGCATTTCTTTTCACGGCAACACTTCTTTGACTGACATCCGCTTACAGCACAGCGGTGGCCAACGTCCAACAAATCCATCAATCAACGCAAAGCCGAATAACTGCGCGGACCACCGCGTTGTTGACGTGTACAATTTGTGAAGCACTTTCTATTTAATAAACAATCGATTTCTTCTGAAATTCGAATCACTTGTTTGTCTGTACATATACGTCATATCTATAGATTTCCGTCCCACTCGGATAATTCCTTTATGTCGAATCGTTTCTTCTTTTTTGTCTTAGAGCATACGAATAAAAAATTATCAACTAAATCGCGAATTTCGAATTAGAAATACGCATTTTCGTGATTTGTTTTCTCGTATTCAGAGTTCGCTGCGAGGCCTCTAGGAGCGCTGCTGTCGTTCTTTACTTCCGTGTCGTACCATGGGCCTCGCACTTCTTATATTTTGTTGTCCTTCAGGGAGGAACACACATGTTTGGTGAGCAGCTGAGTGTGTTCGTGATGGTGCTCGTGATAACACCAGTTCTGCCAGCTGATGAAAATAAAATGGTAGACCATTACCATAAAACAAGAACACTACTGGGCCCATGATGAAACCCCGAGAAACGCCCTTCGTGATTTTCCCCCATGAACATGATGTGGCGTCCCTACACTCAAACATCCCAGCGTACTTTTCCGTTAACAGTTTGTTAAAACGGAACTAAATAAAGATTGTTCTGAAACAAAGTAAACAATAAAAACGTTGCATTTTCAACTTCTCGCGGCGTAATGAATAATCCATTAAATTTCGGGCATGCAGCCGCGCAAATAAAATTTATTCTACTGATATTTCGGCCGCGTATCGTCCGGCCATCTTCAGAGCGTCTTGTGACTCGCTCTGAAGATGGCCGGACGATACGCGACCGAAATATCAGTAGAAGAAATTTTATTTGCGCGGCTGCATGCCCGAAATTTAATGGATTAATAAAAACGTTGTTGCTCTTAACAGAATATTATGACTGATACAACCAAATAACTTTGAATAGTCACAAAAAATAACAAATGCTTGCATTTTATTTTGTACTCAATAAAATTATAAATAGCTGCCTCATTAGAATAGCCCTTTTAAAATACATACTGTGATTGACTCATCACATTACATATTACACGGCCACAGAGTTTGAGTTTCTTATTGAGATTTTTTTTATTCTATATGAATTTTTACTACTGAGGATAGTGGTATTTTCCTTATTTTAAACGGTGATGTTTTTGTATCAGATTTACTTAGTACCACTTCCTCAATGACTGTTCGCTTACCCCTCTTAGCTTCTTGCAAATTTTTAAACTTTTCGTGGTATCTTCCACTTTTTTGTCAGTAATCACATTATTTTTTTCTTTGAGATTTTCTGGAATGTTCATGTGAATGAAATTTGAACGACTCTGGGTCACGTTCTGATGCGCCATTAACCACAGAACAGCAAAGTTCGGGCACTGAGCACCACGGGTTTTGAATCCGCACCAGACGGCATGGACCCCTATTACCACTAGAGGCCTCTACAGCTGTCGCGCAATAAGCCATGGCTGTGTGCGCTCTCCTGGCTCGCTACACCGTGAGGGCGCCACGGTGGAGCACGTGGTCCCAGCAGCCAATAGCGACGTACCGTATCCTGTATATAAGCGCCTGCCTCTCGCTCAGCTAGCGGGTCTGGACCCCTCCACCATCCTCCACACCTATAAATCCCTCATCTGCCCTATCCCTTGTTACGCCCATCCGGCTTGGATCTCCGCCCCCCCCCCCTACCTTTTACAAATCCCTCCAAATCCTTGAATGCCATGCTCTCCGCCTCGCCTATCGCATCTGTCTCCCCTCCCCCACGTGGATCCTCTACGATCTCATCCCCTTCCCCCACCTCCTCCTTTTCCTTGAAAGGATACGGATCCTGTACACCTCCCGTAAACTCGATCCTCCTCACCCGCTCGTCTCCCCGATCCTCTCACACCCCCGACCGCTGCCGCGCCTGTATTCCCACGTCCCACCCGGTCTCCATCTCTCCACCCTCCTTACCCTCTTCCGAGGTGGCTTCCGCCAGCTCCCCCTCCCTGATGATGTCCTCCTCCCTTCCATTTACCCCTCCTATCAACTTTGATCCTCCCCCCCACTCCCTGTTTCCTTTCCTTTAGGCACCCTCCCTCCCTTCTCTTTCCTTTTTCCCCCGTCCCCCGTCCTCCACCCCTCTTCCCCCAGGCTTTCCCTCCCCCTTCCTCCCTCCCCCACTCTCCCCTGCCCATGGCATCTCTGCTCTCCCCTCTACCTCTCCCACTCCCCTTCCTCCTCCTCCTCTCTTGGCAGGTCCCCGGACTCGCACACGCTCAGTGAACATTCGCACGCCGGAGGTCATCGCCATTAGTGTCTCGTGTGTGTGCCTTCGTTTGTGTTTAGTGTTTGTTCGCCGAAACGCCGCCACTGTTCACGTGTACCATCGCCATCATCCCTGTTTTGTGCGCCGTGTCCACTAGTGTCAGTGATGTTTTCTCGTCAGGCGTGAACGGCTCCGTGTTTTTTGTTTTTTGGTGTCTACATTGTTTTGCCCACCATTTTTGATTGTATTCTCTGTGTCCCCTCCATTTATTACTTATTGTAAATCTCAAGGCTGAAGAGCGGCGTACTCAGCTGCTGACAGCCCGCCTTGTGTAAGGTGATAAAAATTACAATAAAGAAAAAAAAAAAAAAAGCTCAGCTAGCAGGCCATCTCCTTTCCCAACACAACTTCCACCATCTACCCCTCCCGGATGATGAGCTTCGACCTGACATCTATCCTTCCTACCAACTCTAACCCCCTCTTCCTGCCTCCTCCTCTGGGCTCCCTCTCCTCCTCCCTCCTTCTGAGCGGCTTTCACCTCCTACTCCCCCTCCATCTCTTGTGCCTCCTTTCAGTGTCTCTGCGCTCCCTCCTGCCCTGTCTTCCCTTTTCCTCTCCCTCCCCACGTGTATCCTGCCTCTTCGTGAACCCACGGTTGCCCCTCCTCTCTTCATCCCGCCGCTTCCTCAGCTGCCCCATGCTCTCCCCTCCTTTTCCATCCTGTCTGACCTTTCCCTCGGCAGGTCCCACCTCATAGTTTTACTCTTCGTCGTGTGTGCTCCAAGTGGGTTTTAAGTGCGTTGTTTCGGAGTGTTTTTAATACTGTGGCCAACTTTTAACCTGTGCATGCGCATTCAGTGTCTTCTCTGTGTTTCAAGAATCGCCAACTGTGTTTTTTAACTTTCTGGTGACTTTTTTAACTGTCCCCCATGAACGTTTACATGTCCATGTCTTTTTACCTCCATTTTCTCCCCTTACTCTGTTTTATGTTCCCCTTTTTTATCTCCTTATGTATGTATCATTTTATTCTTGTTTTAGTTGTCGTGTCTCTCAGCTGAAGAGCGGCGGATTGTGCCGCTGACAGCCCTCCCCTGCCCATATGGGGCAGGGGAATGAAATCACAATAAAGGGGAAAAAAAAGCGTAGCTAGCAGGCGATCATTGTAGGCAAAACCACCTCTTCCTTCCGTCTCCACGGCTTCTATATGACCATTTATGGCCATCCTTATCATCATCACCCCTACTCTCAAGTACCTTGGCGTCACCCTTGACCGTCGCCTCTCCTGGACCTCCATCTCCGAACGATCCAAGACAAGGCACGCTCCCGCCTCCATCTCCTCAAGCTCCTTTCTGGCTGCACATGGGATCTGGACCCCTCCACCATCCTCCATACCTATAAATCCCTCATCTGCCCTATACTCTGCTACACAGGTCCTGCATGGATCTCCGCCCCTCCTACCTTTTACAAAGCCCTTCAAATCCTAGAACGCCATGTGCCCTGCCTCGCCTATCGCATCATTCTCCCCTCCCGCACACAGATCCTGTATGACCTTATTCCGTTCCCGCACCTCCTCCTTTTCCTTGAACAGATACGGATCCTCTACACCTGCCATAAACTTGATCCCCCTCACCCTCTTGTCTCTCCCATCCTCTCCCACCCCTGTCCACTACTGCGCCTCTATTCCCAAGTCCCACCTGATCTCCATGTCTCCACTCTCCATACCCTCGCCCAAGGTGGCTTCCACCAACTCCCCCTCCCTGATGATGCCCTCATCCCCTCCATCTGCCCCTCCTACCAACTTTTATACTCCCCTTCCACACCCTGTGTTTTTTTCGTTAGGACACCCTCTCTCCCTTCTCTCCCTCCTCCCTTCCTCCCCCTTCCTCCCCTTGTGTTTCCCCTACCCCCTACCTTCTTTCCTCCCTCTTCCATCTCCATCTCCATCTCCACTGGCATTTACACCCTCCCCTCTCCCTCCTCCCCCAACTTTTCCCCTTTTTGGCAGGTCCCCGGACTCGTACACGTCAAGTGAACATTCACGCGCCGGATATCATCGCCGTCGGTTCTTTGTGTGTGCCGTCGTGTTAGTGCTTTAGTGTTTCACCACTCACCCTCCATCGTCCACGTGTGTTATTTCAGTCATCAGTGTTCGTGTACAAGTGCTGAACGTTTTTTATTTTACTGCACCTGTGAACGGCTCCGTGTTTTTTACTCATGTGTCTATTGTTTTTTGTACATCATTATGTTTTGTTTTTCTATGTCTTCCTTGTTGCTATTTGTACTATCTGTGGCCGAAGAGCAGCGTAATATTGCCGCTGTCGGCCCACCTTTGTATAAGGGGTTAAAATAACAATAAAGAAAAGAAAAAGCTCAGCTAGGCAGTCCGAAATTCGTGGACTCTATCGACAGCGCGGCAACAGACAGAGTGTTTACAGTACTTTGTTTTCGTTACTAGTGGACGTTGTGCATTCGTGTCGCTTGTCACCCTGTTGCTTCTTGCTTGTTGTCGTCGTAAGGTCTCCCTCGGTCGTCCGTCGTTGTTCGTGTCCGTCCTTTCCCGTTCGTTCGTTGTTCGCGGGACGCTCCCGTTTGGTTCCGCCGCGTTTCGTTCTCGGCAACCCCGCTACCGTTCCGGTCGTGGTTACAACAGAAGTGTTTATTTAAATTTTGCGTTTCCGAAAATTCATTATATTTCGTCAGTATTTCAGAGTTATTAAAGGAGTGTTTAAGACATAACTCTACAGCTTGTCTTGCATTTATGGACAATTATTGCTTCGTAGTTAAACCTACACTGTTTGTTAAAAAGAGCAAAGCACCTGAAGAAATGGTTGGAGGTCAATCTAACTTCATACGTGTGCCGCACTCGGGTATGGAAATTATTAGAGTTGCAATTCTACCTGTGAGGTGAGAACAGTGGATAGTGTTACTAGTGTTTAGTGTTGTTACCAGGTACGATAGGTATGTAAGGGGCGTGGGCAGTGTCAGATGTTGAGTGACTTCTGTGAAGGACACGAAGATGCCGCTTACTCGTGTGAGACATCGTTATCAGCAACAGAGTTTCAAAGCAATCTTACTGTGGGTCTCCATTTGACCGGCTGGTCGTATCGTGCTGTGTCCAGATTCGTGTGGCACCTGGACGTGACTGTGGTCCGATGTTGGACTGCATGGGATGGACGGCAGGCATACTCGTCGAAAAGCTTTCGGTCGACCAATTCTGACCACCAGAAGGGACGATCGTCGTTTTGTCCACTAAACACATCGTAAATCCTTCTGCCCTCCAAAAAAAAAGTAATAAACTTCGTGCAACATTTTGTGCCATCGCACATAATTGGACGGAGACAAGCAGGAGCCAGACTAGGGAGCAGCCGTCCGACGCGTAGTCTGCCGTTAACATCGCAACACAGACGGCTGCTTTTGGAGGAGTGCATTGATCGGGAAGCGGCCGGCCGGTGTAGCCGTGCGGTTAAAGGCGCTTCAGTCTCGAACCGCGGGACTGCTACGGTCGCAGGTTCGAATCCTGCCTCGGGCATGGGTGTGTGTGATGTCCTTAGGTTAGTTAGGTTTAAGTAGTTCTAAGTTCTAGGGGACTTATGACCTAAGATGTTGAGTCGCATAGTGCTCAGAGCCATTTGAACCATTTTGAGCCGGTGATAAGTCCCATTCCCCCAATGTTTTGGAGAGGCCCAGCAGTGTTGCCGGCCGCTGTGGCAGAGCGATTCTAGGCGCTTCAGTCCGGAACCGCGCTGCTACTACGGTCGCAGGTTCGAATCTTGCCTCGGGCATGGATGTGTGCGATGTCCTTAGCTTAGTTCGTTTTAAGAATAGGGGACTAATGACCTCAGATGTTAACTCCCATATTGCTTAGAGCCATTTGAACCATTTTGAACCCAACAGTGTTAATCCTGACGTCGTAGTGTGGCAGCCGTCAGGAATAACTTCTGGTCATGGCTGGTAGTGACTGAAAGAACTCTGACGGCACAATGGTACGTCTTGGACATCCTGCGGCCTCATGGTTGAGATTCTTTAAAAATGTAATTCTCTTCCACACATGACACGTGTCTCTACGAGCTGGCTGCGCGATATGAGATACTCTGTTGGCCAGCAAGATGCTGAGTTCCCCCCGATGGATTAGGATATCGACGAGCAGTTACAACAGCTGTGGGCCGGCTTGCCGCAGGAGAGGATACAACGTCTTCCCGACCCCCTGCGCAACCGAATCAATGCACACATCCAGGCCATACTGATAAGTGGACTCATACCGACAGGTTCCTTGTAAATCTGAATCGACTTAATATCTGAACTACCTCGAGATGACTGGGTGTTTGTGTTGTACTCATTTCGTCATCATTCGTGAATGTGGCGCGTTTGGACTGAACGAAGTTTGGGACTTTGTACGGGCGCTGACAACCGCGCAGTTGAGCGCCCCAAAACCCAAACATCATCATCATCAACATCATTATCTCTGAACCAACTTACAGAACCAATTCAGTTTAATGCAAGCACCTTGCAGTTGACAAAAGCAGCCGTTATGTTTCGATAACAGACTGTGATACGACCTGACTTTCATAACGTACAGTTGATTCCAGAGCCTCAGTTCGATCCTCAGTTTTGCTACAAGGATGAGATGGAAAGTGGATCGGCGTCCAATCGGTATCGTTAGAACTAGTAAAGAATTACAGAAAAAATGGAGAGCTGCAAGCTATACCTGTGAGCCGACAATATTAGCGTCCAGGAAGCAGCGATAGGTCGACAACTTTCCGTGGACCCCTGACCATAAACTCTTTTTGGGTTATTCAGTGGCATAAGGGATATCAGAACATTGCGTATTAAGGACAACTGCTCAAGGAATGAATGTTCTGTTCTTAGTGTATGCTGTCACAGACAAAAAAAATCCACATGCACTTCCAACTCTCGACGTCTATTTAGAGATTTATTTTTTTCCACCTGCTCTTCCGACTCTCGACTTCTGCAGAGATTTTTATCTATGTACTATTATTTAAATGGTTTCACAATCGTTCTTCTGATGTTTAAGAAATTTTTTCTGCCTCCACTAGAAAGTGAAGAAACCTACATTCCATGCTGAAGAACCCGTAAGCCACGCCAACGATTTTGACTCTAAAAATTATTTTCTGTCGAAGGTGCACTTACTCTTATCGGGTCCGTTGTCACGACTGTGACCTGATGGCCTCTCTTGGCGAGCTCGAGAGCTATCAGTCTGAAAGGCACCTGGTGGCTGATGGAGGCCGTCGGGATGATGCCCAGGATCCTGGCTGAGTGGGCCACTCGAGCCGCCAGCATCACCACTAGGATCAGCGGCACGGAGGCATTCATTGTGAAAATGGCGGAGTCTCACCTGCAGGCAGGGGCAACGACCACGTAAAAGCGCCGTACCGGTCTGCGAAAGAGAAACATTAAGAGATCATCCTTAGCGTTTAAGTCTTTTCTAGACAGCCCAGGGCATAATGGAACATTTGTTACGGTAGCAAATCCTAGCTTTACTTAATATGCACCCCAGTTTGTTTATGAAGAAGCAATTCTTGGTTTTACACACGAAATTTTGCTGAAGAAGTCTTCAGAAGAAGGCAGAAAACAAGAACTCAGAAGAGAAACCTACAAGGGAAAAAGGACCCTGAGTACAAATCTGTGGCCTTCTGAAGAGATGACATAAAAAAACGTTATGAAATTACAATGAAATCCAGACCATTAGCTGCTTACAGGCATTGATAAATATCAACGGCGACATTTGAAAATGTGTGCGCAGACCGGGACTCGAACCCTGGATCACCTGATTATATGGCAGACAGTGTATCCGACTGAGCCACCGAGGACACAGAGGACAGAGCGACTGCAGGGACTGATCTCTGGCAAACTCCCCGTGAGATCCTCATTTCCAACTTACTGTCCACACATTACATTTGTTGTGCCCCTGCCCACTATACTCATTACTCGCGGCAGTCAATCTACCCGATTTCGGTAAGAGTTTGAGCAATGCGAGTGCTTCCGCACTGAAGAAGATCATTGTCTGGTAAGCCTTATCTATATGAACATGGTATCTGTTCTTTCGGACATGTCTTCATATAGATAAGACTTACCGGTCAATGATCTTCTTCAGTGTGGATGCTCTCACATTGCTCAAACTCTTATGGGAATCAGTAGAATGGCTGCGGTGAGTAATGAGTGTAGTGGGCAAGGGCACTATAAATGTACAGGGTTATTACAAATGATTGAAGCGATTTCACATCTCTACAATAACTTTATTATCTGAGATATTTTCACAATGCTTTGCACACACATACAAAAACTCTAAAAGTTTTTTTAGGCATTCACAAATGTTCGATATGTGCCCCTTTAGTGATTCGGCAGACATCAAGCCGATAATTAAGTTCCTCCCACACTCGGCGCAGCATGTCCCCATCAATGAGTTCGAAAGCATCGTTGATGCGAGCTCGCAGTTCTGGCACGTTTCTTGGTAGAGGAGGTTTAAACACTGAATCTTTCACATAACCCCACAGAAAGAAATCGCATGGGGTTAAGTCGGGAGAGCGTGGAGGCCATGACATGAATTGCTGATCATGATCTCCACCACGACCGATCCATCGATTTCCAATCTCCTGTTTAAGAAATACCGAACATCATGATGGAAGGGCGGTGGAGCACCATCCTGTTGAAAGACGAAGTCGGCGCTGTCGGTCTCCAGTTGTGGCATGAGACAATTTTCTAGCATGTCCAGATACACGTGTCCTGTAACGTTTTTTTCGCAGAAGAAAAAGGGGCCGTAAACTTTAAACCGTGAGATTGCACAAAACACGTTAACTTTTGGTGAATTGCGAATTTGCTGCACGAATGCGTGAGGATTCTCTACCGCTCAGATTCGCACATTGTGTCTGTTCACTTCACCATTAAGAGAAAATGTTGCTTCATCACTGAAAACAAGTTTCGCACTGAACGCATCCTCTTCCATGAGCTGTTGCAACCGCGCCGAAAATTCAAAGCGTTTGACTTTGTCATCGGGTGTCAGAGCTTGTAGCAATTGTAAACGGTAAGGCTTCTGCTTTAGCCTTTCCCGTAAGATTTTCCAAACCGTCGGCTGTGGTACGTTTAGCTCCCTGCTTGCTTTATTCGTCGACTTCCGCGGGCTACGCGTGAAACTTGCCCGCACGCGTTCAACCGTTTCTTCGCTCACTGCAGGCCGACCCGTTGATTTCCCCTTACAGAGGCATCCAGAAGCTTTAAACTGCGCATACCATCGCCGAATGGAGTTAGCAGTTGGTGGATCTTTGTTGAACTTCGTCCTGAAGTGTCGTTGCACTGTTATGACTGACTGATGTGAGTGCATTTCAAGCACGACATACGCTTTCTCGGCTCCTGTCGCTATTTTGTCTCACTACGCTCTCGAGCGCTCTGGCGGTAGAAACCTGAAGTGCGGCTTCAGGCGAACAAAACTTTATGAGTTTTTCTACGTATCTGTAGTGTGTCGTGACCATATGTCAATGAATGGAGCTACAGTGAATTTATGAAATCGTTTCAATCATTTGTAATAGCCCTGTACTGTGGGGACAGTAAACTGGAATCGTGGAATTCACAGGGAGTATGCCAGAGATCAGTCCCTGCAGTCGCTCAGTGCTTTGTGTCCTCGGTGGCTCAGTCAGCCGGCACGGTAGCTCAGCTTGTCGGTCAAAGGCTTAGTTGCCCTCTGTAATAAAAAAAAATAAAAAAAAATAAAAACTGCATGAATAGATCAACGATGAACCTGAGCAAGCTTCATGGTACATCCGCCCCAAACAAATACAGCGGCCAATGACGAACAAAATGAGATCAGAAAAAAAGTCGCATAGAACATCTGCCATGTAAGCAGGTGATCCTGGGTTCGAGGCCTAGTCGGGGCACACATTTTCAACTGTCACTGTTGATATTTATCAACGCCTATAAGCAGCTAATGGTCTGGATTTCATTATAATTCCGTTCTTCGAGAGCTGCAAGATCACCAATGGTATCTGTTCTTTCGGATATATTCGAAAGAACACATACCATCTTCATATATTCATATGTCATATAAAAACGTTAGGTTGAACTTCATATTGTATTTTATGAAAATTGATACGTTTTTTAAAGTTTATGTTCCTTTTTCTCAGAATCTATGAATTATTTAATTTCGTACACTTTTTCTGTGAACACAATAATTGTCGTCTCAAGAGCAAATTTTAAAATTCTGAGTGTAAACTGAGATAACGGGCAAAGTGCTTAGAATTTTACCTGAATTTTTTATTACCCTTAAGAATTAAATTTAAAAAATTATTAAAATTCTCCTGTTCCAAACATTCAAAATAATCTCACGAGAGCAGCTTACTATATGCAAAGGGATTAAACAGGAAAAGTTGTATAGAAATCTAGAAGTCTCTCCAACAGTTTCTGAGAAAAAGATGATTATATTATTTACTGCTATTTCTTGAAAAAGTTCCTATCTCAAATAATTAAGAATTAAATTAATGCTATATTAAAAAGTATTATACAGCCTGCTTTGGCCTCAAACGTTCACTGTGTGTTAACGTACCGCTGCAATGCCTCGTCGACGTTACTATCGTCGGCGACTTCAGTGGTATGTTCCTGTGTATGGTTCATTGAAAGAAATAAAAATTGACCTTACTGGGAAATTTAACACTGTTATATATATATATATATATATATATAAGTTCTCGTCAGTATCCATTAAATAGGAGGAAAACAATGTATTTATTGAACACAGTTGATATTAATATCGAACCTTGTGGAGCTTCATTAATGATTTCCTCAACCGGAAAATCTTTCCTGCCTTATTACTTGAATTATCCACTTGTTGAACTATATATATATATATAAAATCCAAGGAACTTAACAGTAATGTGTTACTTTCATGTAAAGCACGTGAAAATCTCGTTGTCATGTATTCAAAACTATGGATTTGGCGCTTCTTTTAAATAGTGTCTGTTTTCCATGAACGTGTCCCCCCTCCCTACTTAAGGGAGTAGTGAAAAACGGTCAAATTTTTTATTTCAGTTGTTCATTAAATGTTGAGTCTTCTGGTCAGAGATACAAAATGTGCTGGCTTCATTAACCTATCATCTCTCAATTCCAAGTTAGAAAGTTTCATTATGGACTGCTTCTGCAGCACAATAGCGCACAGGCGTTTAATGTTCTTACTAAAGGAGAAGTTTCTACACAATGTTATCCCACTCAGACACTTAATGAACGTGGATAGTCAAAGTACGTAACACCATTTAAATATTTTGATAAAGAAACTAGTAATGATGAAGGAGTGTTGTACTCATTGGAAAAACTGTTCTGTGTTCTTAGTTGAGAGTCAGTAATTTATAAATTAATTACAATTTCCTGCCTTGCGCTTTGTCTGAGGTTGATTATAATAATTTTTGCCACTTCAAAAGATATAAGTTCTCGTCAGCATCCATTAAATAGGAGGAAAACAATGTATTTATTGAACACAGTTGATATTAATATCGAACCTTGTGGAGCTTCATTAATGATTTCCTCAACCGGAAAATCTTTCCTGCCTTATTACTTGAATTATCCACTTGTTGAACTATTAATTCTTTGAATGCTTTGTTTTTACAGTAAAATCTGCTAAGTCGATTTTACGGAAGCTGAGAAAAACCTGGAGGCATCTGTGCTCTTTATTGGGATCCCTCCGCTGGCCACCTTTGTGAAGAACTCTGGGTGTTTATTATACACGTCTTAGCGAATACAGGTCATGTTTCCTATTTCCGCCTCATAGTCAAAATATAATAAATATTAATAGATGAAAACCCGAAGAAAAATGGATAATTTTAGGTTTATACTGGTGTGCTGCACGATATTTTCTTTCACCTTAATTGAAGTTGATGGTATGGCTAAAATTATTTCCATTGTTTTACTTAAAAACAAAGAATTCATAGTGAAAAATATGTGAGCACCCACAGGTATGTGTCCTTGATGAGTGATAGATACCCAGAGAAACAGAAGAAAAATTCTATTAGCAATACTGAAGACTTTTCCAGAACACTGTACCACCATAAACGTCATAGGAAATAATTTCAGAGACATGTTAGGTAGGTATAACTGTACAACGGTAGTATCACGTTCTCTAAAAGTGATGTATTGTAATTTCGCTAAAAGATGTTCCTTAGCCTTTCCTCTTTTGATAAGATACGATTTTTACCAGAGAACGAGTATTGAGCGCTGAAGTTGTAACCCTGTAATACTGCTTACGCTGTATTAAACTTCAAAGAAATTGAATTTTTATCAGTTTTCTTCACTTACTCTTTTCTGCTGCTTGAGCGTGTTTTCCTCTTAAGATATCATGATCATCATCATCAGCAGCAGCAGCCAATTCAATCATTAAATGGCGTGGCCTCTTCGAGTCTTGGATTCGAATAGGCTTTCAGCAGTCCTCTCCAAGTGGATCGGTCTTGGACTGTTCTCTGCCACGTGCTACCAGCGATCTTCTTGATATCTTTGACCCATCTGTCCGGTGGTCTTCCTCTAGGCCTCCGATGCTCTCTCAAACTCCACTCCAGTACTAGTTTCGTCCACCTGCTATTTTTTCCTCTGGCGACGTGACCAGCCCACTGCCATTTCAAGGAGCCTGCTGTCTCTAGGGTGTCCTTAACCTTCGTCACAGGCCGGATGTCACATGTCCTTTTCCAATTCCTTCTTGTATAGCCCAGCATTGATCTTTCCATGGCTCCTTTTGTAAATGAGTTCAGTGTCCATGACGCAAACACACGTCAGCACAGGAAGAATGCATTTTTTCTTTAGATTTACTAGCATTTTTTATCTGAATACTGTTGAATTCCGCCGGCCGTTGTGTCCGAGCGGTTCTAGGCCCTTCAGTCCGGAACCGCGCTGCTGCTACGGTCGCAGGTTCGAATCCTGCCTCGGGCATGGATGTGTGTGATGTCCTTAGGTTAGTTAGGTTTAAGTAGTTCTAAGTCTAGGGAATTGATGACCTCAGATGTTAAGTCCCATAGTGCTTAGAGCCATTTTTTGTTGTTGTTGAATTTCTCCCAAACGCTTGCCAGTAAGGCAATATCATGAGCAAATCTCAAGCTGGTAAGCCTTCTTCCATTCATTCTAATTCTGTTACCTTCCCAGCTCAGCTTTGACATAGCCATTTCTAGTATAGCCGAGGTTTTAAGATCGGATCGCCATGCTTGACGCCCCTCATGATGCGGAATTCTTGAGTTGATTCGCCGATATTAACATAAGCTGAAGAAGTCTTGTAGGTATTGCTGAGCACTTCAGTATACGCTGCTCCCATTCCTTGTTCACTCAAAGCTTGGAGGACAGCTATATGGCTAACGGAGTCAAAGGCCTTTTCAAAATCAACAAAGGCAATGCAGAGAGGCAGCTGGTATTCATTTGTTCTGCTTATCACTTCACTAACGGGCAGTGCTAGTGCTAGTGCTAAAATTGCTTTGGAATCCTGCTTGTTCTATAGGTTGGGCTGAGTCTAGAGGGGGACTAATTCGATTTAACAGAATCTTTGTGAAAAATTCGCACGAAATTGAGAGCAAGCTGATAGGACGATAGTTTTTGATATTGTGAGTACTTCCTTTCTTGTGTATCAATGTAATCTTTGCCTTGTTCCACGATAGTGGGATTGAAACATAGTGCCGCAGG
The DNA here is from genome assembly GCF_023864275.1 of Schistocerca cancellata. Taxonomy (NCBI): domain Eukaryota; kingdom Metazoa; phylum Arthropoda; class Insecta; order Orthoptera; family Acrididae; genus Schistocerca; species Schistocerca cancellata. The sequence goes on from NC_064628.1 coordinate 283,773,479, forward strand.
AATTAAATACTTTTGCCAAGTGATTTATTGTTACCTCTTCTGCCAGTCTCAGGATGTCAACACTGAGCTCATCATCCCTTCTTCATGCTGTCTAGAGCACACTTGACTTCCGATGAGAGTATATCTGGAACAGTAGGTAAATCAATTAATTTAGATACACTCAAATTTTCCCTTGGTTTGCTATACAAATTGCTATAAAAGTCTCTGATGAACTTCAAAACCTCCTCCTTTTCAGTGATTCGACTATCATTTCCACCAAGTGCGATAATCTGCTTTTTAACGATTGTGAGTTTGCGTTTGGGTGACTTCAAACTTGTCTTGTTCTCTGCGTTTGCTGTTAAGGTGTCTTCACTGAATTTCTATATGTCAGTTTTCATTTCTCTTCGCACTGCCTTACATAGTTCAGAATTCGCTGCCATGTCACAATTGGTTTGGATTTTCATTTCTCTCCTCTGTTGTAAAAGGTTTTCAGTCTTGACACTGAACTTCTTTGGTTTTTTATTCTTTTGGCACAGCCCACCAACTTCTTGTGTACTTGAAACAATCATTTCCGCCAAATCTCCATCTTTAGTTTCGTGGAGTTTGCTTTAGAGGACTTCTTGGAATTTCGACGAATGTTCTTCCAGGTTTTTGAAGGTTGATTATGCTTCTCTTCCCTTTCATCTCTTACATTGAGCTCGGTCTTTGCTCTCACCAGACGGTGATCACTGCCAGTGTTGAACTGATTTAGCACTGTCACGTCTTTTACAATTCGCGGAATGTTTGACAGAATAAAGTCTATCTCATTTTTGACATTGAAATTTGGGCTACTCCAAGTCCATTTTTGGTCAGGGTGTTTCTTAAAGAATATATTCATAATGGACATATTGGTGTACTCAGCGAACTGGACTAATCTCTCACCTCTATCCTTTCGGTCATCAGTCCCATAGTTACCCACCACTGTGTCACATTGTTTCTTGGTGCCAACTTTTGCATTAAAATAGCCAATAACCATCTGGAAGTGACAATCGCTACCTTTTTTACAGGTACTATCCAGGATTTCATAAAAATATTCCATTTCTTCGTCAGGGTGGCTTGAAATGGGAGCATACACCTGAACAATCTGTATTTTATACCTATTCGACACTTTAAGGACCATTCGAACTATCCTGCTGGAAGTTCCTTCTAAGAAAGGTACTCTGTCAGCGATATTCTTGTTAATTAAGAACCCAACGCCATTGAGTTTCCTTCCGGGTCGCCACAAAAGTAGAACAAGTTACTAGAGTGCAAACAGAGACAGTCTTCCCCTTTTCGGCGTACTTCGCTTAAACCAACAATACTCCAGTTGATTTCTGTAAGCTCTTTCTCGATCTCTTTTAGTCTGTCGTTGCCTATCAGACAGCGACAGTGACAGTTATATGTACAGACTTGAAAAATCTGCTTCTTCTTCTCATCACATCTTGGTTCCAAGGCGGGTGTAAACTGAATGTGTACGCAACGGAGAATAATACACGCTAAAATGAATATGTGGCCCAGTCTTACTATCCCATGAAGCAGATCTTAGGATCTCTTCATTCTATAAATTAGAATCTAAACATAAATGAATGATGAAGGCAACTAAACCTACTAAATGATAAACGTTGCTCCTGCTTATATACTTATTGTAGTTTTAAAAAAACTTTCTAATGTAAAGTTTACATTCCCTAAGTAAAATTACTAATCAATCAGACTCTGCACCTTATTATGACTGCACGGTCTGATATCAATAACGCGAAATGACTGACATCATCCACGTACCAAACACTAGAAGACTCTTCTTTCAAAGATGATCTACGATGGTGTGGAACCTCAGTGGAAATAAACTAACGTGATCACAGCTGTTTAACTTTTATAGCCCTAATAAGCCGAAGCAGTTTGCGATACCACCGTATGTACTGCGTCTGGTGCGTCGAAGTGATGGTTCTCGTACTCGACTGCGACGATGGAAGAACTCCAGCCACAGATAAACTCCTTCAAACACTAGGACGGCAGAAGGCGGTCCTCTGACTAACATACTCTAATGCTGTCTTCTCCTCTCTGTGTTCTACAGACGAGAAACGCGAACTCCCAGCCACAAGGACGGAGTTCAGATAACGTCTCAACGTAAGTATAGGCAGAAAAAGTGCTCTCGATTACTGAACGCTGCGTACTCAAGGGCGACAATCAACCCGGAGGTGAAGTCCAGAACCGTATAGGTTCGCAACAGTGCCTAGCTGTTCAAACTATAAACTCTCCTGAGAGCAAGGACAGCAAATCCGCCTGTATCAACAAAGCTGATATCGAGCGACCGTCACACACGGGCGCTCACAACGGAAGACCTCGTCTCTCCAGCGCTGGCTTCCCAGCAAGGCTCGGCTCCCAACCATCGCAATTCTGAAAACGAATCATATTCCCGAAACCACGGAATATTCTCCCTCTCTGCAGATTCTTCCGAACGCCGACCAACAATATTTTAGTCTTTTGTCGTACAGCGCGGAAAGTTTGCGAGGAAAAACCTATACTCGTACAGTGTTACGCTACTGAGTAAAAATCCTTGGAAATAACCCAGCCTGCGTGGTTTCTGAGGTGCCGCTTCTTCGTTCCTCTTACCTTCGTCCAAGAGTTTCAGCGTTCGCAAGTATTATCCGGTTATCCTTCCGACGCCTACTACAATAGCGGCCAGCCGTCACCCTATTGTGCTGCAGATGTCTATCTAGCGATTTCCTGTGCTTAACAGGAAAGTCAAAACAACAAGCAACGGTGGTAACATTAAGAGTGCAACGGGAATTCCACTGTTAAATGCAGAGGAGAGAGCAGATAGGTGGAAAGAATACATTGAAAGCCTCTATGAGGGTGAACTATGAGGGTGAAGATTTGTCTGATGTGATAGAAGAAGAAACAGGAGTCGATTTAGCAGAGATAGGGGATCCAGTATTAGAATCGGAATTTAAAAGAGGTTTGGAGGACTTACGGTCAAATAAGGCAGAAGAGATAGATAACATTCCATCAGAATTTCTAAAATCATTGGGGGAAGTGGCAACAAAACGACTGTTCACGTTGGTGTGTAGAATATATGAGTCTGGCGATATACCATCTGACTTTCGGAAAAGCATCATCCACACAATTCCGAAGACGGCAAGAGCTGACAAGTGCGAGAATTATCGCACAATCAGCTTAACAGCTCATGCATCGAAGCTGCTTACAAGAATAATATACAGAAGAATGGAAAAGAAAATTGAGAATGCGCTAGGTGACGATCATTTTGGCTTTAGGAAAAGTAAAGGGACGAGAGAGGCAATTCTGACGTTACGGCTAATAATGGAAGCAAGGCTAAAGAAAAATCAAGACACTTTCATAGGATTTGTCGACCTGAAAAAGCGTTCGACAATATAAAATGGTGCAAGCTGTTCGAGATTCTGAAAAAAGTAGGGGTAAGCTATAGGGAGAGACGGGTCATATACAATATGTACAACAACCAAGAGGGAATAATAAGAGTGGACGATCAAGAACGAAGTGCTCGTATTAAGAAGGGTGTAAGACAAGGTTGTAGCCTTTCGCCCCTACTCTTCAATCTGTACATCGAGGAAGCAATGATGGAAATAAAAGAAAGGTTCAGGAGTGGAATTAAAATACAAGGTGAAAGGATATCAATGATACGATTCGCTGATGACATTGCTATCCTGAGTGAAAGTGAAGAAGAATTAAATGATCTGCTGAACGGAATGAACAGTCTAATGAGTACACAGTATGGTTTGAGAGTGAATCGGAGAAAGACGAAGGTAATGAGAAGTAGTAGAAATGAGAACAGCGAGAAACTTAACATCAGGATTGATGGTCACGAAGTCAATGAAGTTAAGGAATTCTGCTACCTAGGCAGTAAAATAACCAATGACGAACGGAGCAAGGAGGATATCAAAAGCAGACTCGCTATGGCAAAAAAGGCATTTGTGGCCAAGAGAAGTCTACTAATATCAAATACCGGCCTTAATTTGAAGAAGAAATTTCTGAGGATGTACGTCTGGAGTACAGCATTGTATGGTAGTGAAACATGGACTGTGGGAAAGCCGGAACAGAAGAGAATCGAAGCATTTGAGATGTGATGCTATAGACGAATGTTGAAAATTAGGTGGACTGATAAGGTAAGGAATGAGGAGGTTCTACGCAGAATCGGAGAGAAAAGGAATATGTGGAAAACACTGATAAGGAGAAGGGACAGGATGATAGGACATCTGCTAAGACATGAGGGAATGACTTCCATGGTACTAGAGGGAGCTGTAGAGGGCAAAAACTGTAGAGGAAAACAGAGATTGGAATACGTCAAGCAAATAATTGAGGACGTAGGTTGCAAGTGCTACTCTGAGATGAAGAGGTTAGCACAGGAAAGGAATTCGTGGCGGGCCGCATCAAACCAGTCAGTAGACTGATAACAAAAAAAAAAAAAAAAAAAAAAAAAAATAAGCAGGACCAACACCTGTGCGGGCCTTCCGCCCAGAGGTTGATTTCTGCCTGCCGTTTCATCTCCACTGGCGTTCCAACCTTTACTAGTATAGGCAATCATTCATTACGCCGTTTTTATAATAAAGACACCCGTCACCTTTCATGCAATAAGCGTTAACAATTATTTATAGTGCGTACGTGACATTGTCAGTCTCCTTTAAATATTTATATATATATATATATATATATATATATATATATATATATATATATATATATATATATATGATGTACTACCTATCAAATAATACCTAATGTAATTATTGATCACGGAAACGTACGTGGATGAGTGCTTGTAAGGTGCGAAATTATAGCCACCTTACATGGTGTTTGGGACATCAAAGTTGCTCCCACCCGGAGATCCGATTATGGGGCTATTACTCCGGAAAATTTAACATTAATGTCACACATCACAACTCAAATACATAAGAAAACATAATGAACCATACGCGCTGCCGTCTGAGTTTTTGTTTATGACCATCAGTTAAACCTAACAGTGTATTTTCTTCATCTGTGACATATGTTACTTCACTTCGTTTTATTACAATCCATATCGATTTAGGCCTGTTACCTGAATTGTTAATCAGAAGAATTGCGGCCAAGACATTGCTTTCAACGACGTACCAATAGTTATAGTAGAAAAGTCCGAGTAGAGATTGACATTTCCAGGAACGAATATAGCTTCATTATAGAGGAGGGCTGTGTGTTTCACGCTTTGTGGCTTCCCGGAGGTGAATACGCTGCCACGGTGCACTAGGAATACAGTGGCCATGAAGCCATCTCCGTGGACAGTAATATTTTTGATAAACATTCCCCCTCCCTTACTCCGCACGTTTCGCTTCTACATAACGACGATGACCAACCAGTAACTGAAGGAAGAATTTTAACCAGTAACTCCTCTTCTTCCGCATAAGCGTGGGGATACTCCTTTTCTATCCAACGACGATGGCCCATCAATGGTAGCCACAATAATTTTACCCATTTCTTCACTATAAGCGTGGGCAAACTCTCTTTTAGAAGAAAAAGCGATACTAGCCTTTAACGTGTTCAGCTCTACATGAACTGCTATCCTGAAGAAGACCCCAGCAGCATAGAGGTCGAAACATCGATCGTGTAGAAGAAATATGTCATGACCTAACAACCTACAATATTTTAACTTCAATTGTTAATTTGTCTCATAATATGCAGACGCTTAGGCTTTTGTAATAAATGTCCTTTCCAAACTGCCGAACAAAAAACGGTAAATACCTAGCTTAAAGTGGAGAGGGGGGAGGGAGGGAGGAGGGAACGAAATTAAACCTCACAGCTTTAGAAGGTATGCGTTGTTATTTCAATGGTTACAGTATCGACTGAAATTTACGAAGAACTTGGCAGTATGATCCCACTTATCAGGATGACTTTGCATTTCCTCTGGCCTGGATGAGTGCACTCATTAGCTTGGGAAGAATGTCATAAAGCCATTGTATCCTTTCCTGTGGCAAATAGTTCATTAGTTCATAACTGTGTAACTGGTGCTTGATATCCTTCATACTGGAATGTCCCACATATGTTCCGTCAGGTACAAACCTTAGGATCTTTCACAGGAGTACGTCAATATCTGGCACACAATTCATAGAGACACGTGCCATGCGTGGAGGAGCATTGTCCTGCTGAAAAATAGCATTGCGATATTGTCGGGTGAGAGGTAACATATGAGAATGCAGGATGTCCTTGACATTCCGTTATGCAGTCAGAGAGCCTTCAAAGGCTATTAGCTGTGTCCTAAAGTCGTAGCTGATGACACCATGCACCAGGAGTCACACAGCTGTGTCTCTCTAGAACACTGTTAAGTTTGAGACTTCTTCCCAGGACGCCGCTATACTTTCCAACGATGGTCATCTGGTAGTGCAGAATCGCGATTCATCACCAACACAGTGCAACACCATTCATCGGCAGTCCATGCTTCCCGGTCATAGCACCTCTCCATAGGTAGTCTACTCGAGCGACGGTGATTCCGAAGTCCGACTGCAGCTGGTTTTCGTCCAAAGGTGTCACAGAATGTTGCAACGGGTCCATTACATGTTGTATAATGGCAGGCGCAGAAGTAAAGAGATTACTGTGTGCTTGGTGCACAATACAGTGATGCTCCCTTGTGGTGGTCAGGCGTGACTGATGAGAACCTCGATGACGAGTACACCTTCCCTCAGGTTCCCAGGCTTTCTAACATCACATCCGAATGCCCCACAAATCTGTACATTGCACGACTCGACCAGCTGGTGAAATGGAGACCAACAATGAGGCCACTTTCTAACTCTGTCAGGTGCTGATAATGTTGACTAACACGAGTACGCAGCTTGTCAGTGTCCTTCACACGATCATTCAACTTCTCTCGCTGATCACACCTGTTATATGAGGTGTGACAAAAAGTAATGAGATTGATGTGAAAAAAAATGTTGTGTAACGTTTTAGTCAGTTTAGTGTTGTCTCCTTCAAAGTAGTTCCCTTCTGATTGCACACACTTTTTCCAGCCCTTCTGCCACTGATGGTAACATTTCTGGAATTCATCTTCTGTAATATCCTCCAAGACCCTCGTCACAGCTTTTTGGACATCTTGTGTTGTTTGAAAATGGTGTCCCTTGACCGCCGTTTTGAGTCTTGGAAATAGAATAAAGTCGCACGGAGCGATATCTGGTGAATAAGGTGGCTATGGTATCTGTTTTGAGGTTAAAAATTGCCGTACTGACAGAGCAGTATGGGATGGCGCATTACCGTGATGCAGAATCCAATTTTGCACAAATCTTTCTCATACCAAGATCTTCAGTTATAATTAGACGAGCCGTTTCTCGACTGATGTTCAGTTCTTCTCCAATAATTTTCACAGATAACCTTTGATCAGATCTAGGTTGATGGTCATCCACTGCGGTCTTCATTTTCAACATTCGTTCTGCCTCCGCTAAACACTTTATAGCAACGAAAAACTTGAGCTCTTGACATAACTTCCTCTCCAAAAGCCTTCTGAAGCTTACCGTAAGTTATCGTCGCGTTTTTACCCAATTTAGCGCAAAAAGAAATGGCATACTGTTGCGCAATATTAAGCAGTTCCATTTCCGTGACGAGAGACGCAAACACGTGTTAACTTATTACAGCACAACTGACGACTGAGCAGTTGCATCGATGTGCCGCTTGGACTAGAAGCAGCTTATAGACCAAGGTCAAAGATATTGTGCCTACGCAAGCCTGCAGGGTTGCCACATCTTGCAAAGAAACTCAGTCTCATTACTTTATTGTCACACCTCGTGCATCATACGAGGCATTTTAATGGCGCTAAACACGCACAACACTAATGCACTGTGATGGCCATCCTACCTCTCAAAGGCGTTGCAAGCAACCCGATTTACGTATATGCGAATGGTGTGTATGTATTACATTGTGGTCCGACCACGTCTTCTGGATGCTCCACATTTTTTTCAGACAGTATACATTGGATTATGATTTGTATGCGCTGTATATTATTATGGATATTATATCAAATTCAACTTCTCATTTATAAGATCAGTTAATCTCTTAAGTGACCTTTGGTTTTTTCATGCTTGTTGAACATCATTTCCCATCACATTGTTAGCTAAGTTAGATTCAAAATACAAGATATGCCTCCCATCAAATATGCTACATTTCACGGTGGCTGTCCTTATACCGTACACTCCACTCTACCTCTCGTAATTATTTCAAAGCTATTGTCTCAACGTATCGTTAACTACCTTCACACACTTTTATGACAGTTTCTTTGTACTACGTTGTTCTACGTTTTTAGTGTTTTGTTAATACAATCACAAGCTTTTTTCGTAGAACTATGTTGTGATGTAACATCTCTGTTTTACATCTCTAAAACAGTATCTGCATAACTACTGGGTGCAGAATTGTGGCACAAGAGAGAGATTACCCATTATGACGACGTTTACTTTTAAAATTAGGAGAGCATATGTTCCAAGAAGGGTCAGGCAACATATTATTTTCCATCACGTACGTCTCGCGAAATAATCACGACGAGAAAATTTGACAAATTACAGACCATAAGGAAGCCTACCGACATTCTTTCTTCCAACGCAAGATGGCGAATGAGCGTGATTTAGAGGTGTAGGAGGCGATACTAGCGGTGACAGAAGTACCCTCCGCCAAACAGCGTAGGTTGATTTGTTGAGTAAAGATGTAGCTCCTCCTCGCCTTGACGTGACTGAGATGTCGGTGTGTTTCAATGATCCACTGATCAATGCTGGCTGGAGTAATGCTTCTTCTAGGAACATCCATGCCACACTGGTCAGCTGGTGATATTGCTGACAAAGAGAAGGCCCGATAGGAGTCTTCTTCTTGGGAATAAGTGGGCGGCAACGACACGAGCCTTAGCTAAGTCTGACATTACTTCCACTTACTTGTGTCAGGTTTCGTCCGTTTTTCTTTCCTATAAGCCTCCCTTGGCCTGCTCTTGTTTTTTCGGCTTCAACGGTTTTAGGTTTCGAGACCTCAGGCGACTTTGGTTGGTTCAAATGGCTCTGAGCACTATGGGACTCAACTTTTGAGGTCATTAGTCCCCTAGAACTTAAAACTTGTTAAACCTAACTAACCTAAGGACATCACACACGTCCATGCCTGAGGCAGGATTCGAACCTGCGACCATAGCGGTCTCGCGGTTCCAGACTGCAGCGCCTAGAACCGCACGGCCACTCCGACCGGCAAAAATAAAAACGTAAGAACAAAATAAGCAACATATAAAATATAATAAGTATTGTACCCCTTCCTTTATCCTTTTCTTTTTTAATGAAATGTTCAGAGGCATATTTAATTTTTGTTCATGGGCGGAGCCTCAAGTGGTTGCACATGACCCTCCTAGTTAGCTTTAGGGTGAAAGTGGCGGTGGCACTAGCTTTGTTTTTGATTTTAGGTTAGATAGGTTTTTTGGGGTAGTATGGGTGTCCGAAATACGTAGGCGACTGATGAGCTCAGGAGTGCTCAGAGCCATTTCTTTTATTTGTAGTTCTTTCTTTTCTTTTCTTTCCTTTTTTTTCCTAGGGGGTGTCCACAGCAGCCAGACGGTGGGATGTCCTTGTCGTCTTCTCGTTCAGCGAGGTTGAAACACCCTATAATTACCGTTGATGTATCTCATCAGTCCATCATGTGTAATATCTCAGTCTCTTCTCACACCCGGTACACCCCTATGGTCTGGAGGGCGCATTAACAACGACCACAAGTAATTCGCAAGCAGCGTACCATACGATGCTTTGTGCCGTAAAATCGTGTAATTACTCGTTAAATAATGCCAGAAATCTAACAAACCTGCAACCCAATTAAAAAAGTATGACAATGCCACATACCCTCAGCCCACACCATGGCGTTGTGACGAGTAGCAGGGTAGCAAGTGACGTCGGTATGGATCAGTTCGGTGGGTTCTATGGACTGAGACGTCCGTCGCAGCAACAATGCCAACATGGGTCGTGTGAGGTGCCAGCATTCGATAGCCGTACCACAAATTAAACGGTTCATTTCAGTGTCGACATCGGTGCATCTGGGGCAGAGAGGATCCTCGGCAAGATGTGTCATTTGTAAACGTTGTCAGGTGGGGAATTTTTCAGTCGTTATCACATACCACAGTGCCCTGACCGTGGTGGGAAGGAAAGGGGAGTGTATGTTGCTCCACACCCGCCTCCAGCCAACTACCGGAAGTCGGCGTTCAACCACATTAGCAGGCAGCGTCCGTTGAAAGTAGCGGTAGAAGTCCTTGGTTCTAGGATCCCGCGTGGTCGGCAAGACATCCAGCAGATAACTCATGTCGACCAGATAGGTGCGAATGTGACACAGGGCTGGCGTGATACGTCCAACAGAAATCGGCGGACGGAGGGATTGAGCCACCACCTCCTGAATCAGTTTACCAGGGATAGTGTCCTTGTCCGAAGTACGTAAGCGACTGCATCGTCCGCAGGAAGAGAGCGCGCACCCTGTTGTGCACGTTTATCATTCCAATGCCGCCTGCATGTGTGGGCAGCGTTAGCGTCTCGTAACAGTTCTTGAACACCCTACCCTCCCTGACGAAATGACCGAAGGCCGCCTGGAACTTGACAGCTACCGTAGCGACCATTGGGAGAACGTGTGTGTAATGATTAAGTTTCGGAGCAAAGTAGACGTTGACAAAATATACTCGCACTATCAAGTCATGTGTTCGAAAGTTATGGAGGCGAACTTGCGTGCGGAGCACATTAAGTAGTCTGCGATACGTATCTGCTGCTGTACGCTGCACGTTCCCATGGAAGGACACTTCCAAACACTTCATTGCCGGGACTTTGGTAATGGCCACTGGCGTATTCATAAGCAGTCCTCAGCCCACATCCATGTAGTGCGACTTTCGCGGGTTGATACGGCTCCCGGCCACGTCTCCGTATTACTGAAGCCACGCAATCGCCGTACATATATCTTCTGCCGACCTCGCCAAGACTACTACAGCGTTGGCATAGGCACAACATTTAAAATGCACATCGCGGAGGCGAATGCCCTCCAAACGCTGTCGTAGACCATGAAGTGCAGGCTCGAGGGCAAGAGAAAGGCCGACAGAGTACATCCTTGTCGCACTGGGAGCGCAATAGTGAACGGTGGCGAGCGTCAGCCATTGACCAGAACTGTGGAAGGGGCTCCATGGATGAGATGGAGAACCACATCTGCCGATATTGGGGACAGTCCCATCTTCTCTGAGACAACCTACAAGAAATGGTGCTAAACTCGGTCAAATGCGTGGTCTAGGTCAACTGCCATGTGGGCACCCTCTAAGCGACATGCCGACATGAGCGCCACCACATCTTTATAAGAGCTTAACGCCGTGTGTATATTACTGCCACCTCCCAGTCATGTTTGGTGGCCATGAATAGCATCTTTGACAATAGCAAAGAGGCTTAGAACGAAGCATGCGGGCGAACAGCTTGTAATCAGAATTCAATAACGCAATAACGTCAACGGCCGGAAGTCTTCCGGTCTGCACCCCCCCCCCCCCCCCCCCCCCGTTTGGGTTTGGCCCTCCAAAAATTCGAGTGGACGCCGAAGCCCGGATCCAGGAGTTCGCAGCACAGGCGCCGCCAAACTTCCCCAGTCAGGTCAGCAAACGTGCTATAAAATTCAAACGGAAGACCATCAGGCCCAGGTGATTTTTTTCTCGCGCCCGCGAGGGGGCCATGCGCATTTCTTCCCACGTGACGGCTTCCTGCAACCTGTCACCATGTCGCGAATCATTTTCTGACGACAGTCGCCTCTTCTTTCGTCTCTTGGACGACTTCTGCTTGCGAGAACACCGCGTCCTGTGGATCACGACAAACAGTAGGCACCTCCCCCATCTCCATGTCCGAGCTCGAATCGATTTGCTGATGCTCTCCTTCCTCACACGGCTGGGGTGCAGACGTGGTCGCTGCTGTCGAACACAGCGACAGTTCAGATGGAGGCTGCGTCGTCGTGGGCTCGGAAACCGGGCCCGCGGAAGTCGACAACTGGAACGCAACAACGTCCGCGTCCTCGCTGCCTCAACGTATGTAGTAGGCAGCGCTTTCGGTTGCTATGTAGGCGTCGTGTCTGTAAGTCGTGTCTGGGCTAGGCGTCGCTGCAGGCATTCAGAGCGTACATGCCCTTCCTGCCCGCACCCTGAACAAGCCCGCGGCTGACCGTCATAAATGACGATCGCGCGACAGCCACCAAAGGTCACGTACGATGGGATGTGTTTACGCAGTTCGATTCGCACCTGACGCACTCCATTTAGTGCAGGATACGTCTCGAACGTATGCCATTTTCCTTTCCCGGTAAGGCCGCAGTGCGTTCACGACAAGCATGGCTGGAACTTCAAACGGCAGCTCGAAGATTCGTATGTTTTGAACGCCGAGTCCTGCATGGTCGACAGTCACTACACCCACATGGCCGTCCGAGGGGTGGAAACGATATTCATCGATGGAACGGCTACGAAGTCGATCGTACGCTGCTTCATCGACAAGTTTCAGGTAAACTGTGCTGGAGGCGATCGAAAGGTGTTCCTGTGGATCGACGTGCATTACTTCACGCACGAGACGCTCTACTTCGTATGCCTTAGGTCGTGCGTACTGGGCATCGAACGTTACATCAATCGTGGCCTTTCTGTAAGAAAGCGAAATCGTCGTTCGAGATGATTTGTTTACACTGCAATACCACTACCCGCGCGAGTCAATATCACAGAGCCTCGCTCACGTCCGCTTCACAACACGGCTGATAGCCGGCTGGCTGTCCGACTGAGCCAAAAATGACACAGACGCTAGTGCAACTGCAGGGTCTTATCTCTGGCACATTCCCCGTGAGACCCGCACTTTCCAACTTTCAGTCCACACACTACATTCGTAGTGCGCCTGCTGTAGTGGGACGCGAAATTGAAGCGTCACCCATCCACCAGTGTCAGCCCAGTTTGCAGGTGAATATAAGTTTAATTTAGTTTTGTTTATGTATTTCTGTAATATTTTGGTAATAGCTGTGAGTTATCTAAAATTTTTTGTATTTTTTGTATGTTTCATGTACGGAGAGGGCGGCGCAACGAACGGAGACAGCATCTTCGCTGCCGCGACCAGAGAGGAAATTGCTGGCCACTATACGTCGCGGGTCGACAGCCAAAGAGCAACAGAAGATCCTGGAACCGAGTTGTTGCGTCGTGCTTCTAAAAATTGAAAACGAAATTTTGTACTCTTTTTGTATAACAATGACGTCATAGAGAGCTTAATCTTATTGAAAATGTCAGTCCTGTCGTATCAACGTTCAAGTTCACAACTGTATGTAGGAAGCTAATAAAAATAGTGGATGTTACTAAAGTTGAAACACGTGTTCTGAGGATTTATTTATGGAGAATTATGTGAACTGATTAATAATATGTTTCACAAGATTATTGGATTTTGACAGCGTTCATCGCAACTTCGAATCTCAAAAATTTATTTAATGTGTGGTTCTAATTTTGATTAAATCAAGATAACGTGTATCAATATAAGTTCTGAGGAGAAACAAACGACGTCTAAAATTGCAAGAGTTTACGCAAACCAATTGGCCCAAGTGACGAAATTCTTTGCTTACGACTCAACTGATGTTTTACAGTTTCGTTCAAGAACCATTCTGTGACAATTTAAAAAGAATGTAAATCATTTTGAAGTGGGTGGTAACTGACGTAGGTGACGAAGTCTGCACATGGTCATATATCAAAAGAAAGTCATTTATCAACAAACCTATACGTCGTTACACTACACCGTGGCGACCTTATAAACAGGACTTGTGTGCAACTAAGGCACACAGGTACGAAACAAAACATCAAGAGTCCTTCGGAAGTCAACGCGAGTTCTCGTGGAGCCTTCACCAGCCAGCGGCGACTTCGCGGGTGTGGGCATCTGACGGAGCGCAGCCGAGCAGTACGGTCACGCAGTTATTCCACGAGAAGGCGCATCTGTTGGGCAGCAGCTGAACGCTGCAAACCCCGACAACCCTTTTTCTCCCTAAACTAACAGGCCCAGTACGTCAGCTGCGGGGCGTTCCTCCGGCTGGTATTAGAGGTGTTGCTGAGGGCTTCGCCTGTCTACGCCGGTGCCGGGCGTGGTTGCAGCCAGTGACGTCTCCGGTGTTCGACTCAGCGTCCTGCCGGTTGCGGAAGCGGGGACGCAGCATCTCAGCGGCTGCATCGACGGCTGTTACATCTGCAGCCCATAGCAGCACACTGATCATCGAGAACTACAAATTACAATATTAGTGTCCGGTGAGTCTGTTTCAAGTTGGAAGTGGAGTGTTGTACATAGGGAGTGTGCTTTTACAGGATTGTTGATTACAAGTCTGCGTGTGTAACTAGTTAATATCTTACAATAATGTCGGGAAGTGAAATGTCAGACGAAGAGCAGTCTATGTCCGATAGGAGCATGAGATCCCTTTTTAGGGCGATTGCTAAATTAAAACAGTCTAACGAAGAATCCATTGCTAGATTAAAAGAGGAACTAAAACAGAAATTAAACCAGTCTAACGAAGAATCTACTGCTAGATTAAAACAGTCTGACGAAGAATCTATCGCTAGATTAAAAGAGGAATTAAAACAATCTAATGAAGAATCTACTGCTAGATTAAGTGATAAAATAGAGGCTTCTAAAGTTGAAATGCAGGAAAAACTAGTAGGACTTAGTAATAAGATTGCTGATAATTGTAAAAGGTTAGAAGAACATATCCAGGAATCACGTGAGGAAAAAGCTCGTATGCGAAATGATATTACTGACTTAACCGAGAGACTAGATAATGTCAATATCTTAGTTGTAAATGAAATACAAAAAAATAACGATATGTTACGAGATGAATTTTCTATGCAAACAGAAACTGTTCGTAGAGAATTATTAGAATCTATTAAAGAGGTCTCTACCAAACCTGTGGAGATTTCTTCAATAGATAATGTAGAATTAGAGACATTAACTCAGCAAGTAGAAAAAGATCATACTGAAATAGAAAATATGAAATTTTTAATTACTGAAATATGCAGTAACCTTGAGACCTCCAAAGATAATAACATTGACGAAGGTACAGAGCGTTCACATCGTGAACACAGTGAAGAATCGATACTGGCTAATCGCGTATCCAATACAGAAATGCGAATACAGGAAATTTCTAAACGGTTATCGGAATTAGATAATAATGAAAACATTTCAAGTAGTAGAAGTAACAACGTAATCAGAGACAACAGTCGCATCGTGTTTGCTAGCTCGGACGACAACAATACAAATAAAGAAATCACGGCAAGCCAATCCGATGCAACTACGTCTCTGCAATCTAAACAAAATCCAACTATGTGTCTCGCAGAATGTTTGGATGATATAACGACAAATTCAAATGTGGCAAGTCGATTTCCTGTATTCAAACCAGGAGGCGAACTTCACCCTATAATCTTTATAAAAGCTTTTGAAACTTCATTATCTCCTAAATGGAGTAATGAAAAAAGGATTCAATTTGTAATAGGACATTTAGAAGCAGAAGCTGCGGAGTGGGCAGTACTGCATAGAAATGAATTTAGGGACTGGGATGATTTTGTTAAGCAGTTTAAACAACATTATTGGTCAAGAGGAAAACAACAACACTTAACTTTAGAGTTGTTAGACCCTCCTCCATATTCTAAACGGTGGAGAGGTTATAGGAATTATTTCAAATGGCATTTAAACTGTGCTAAATTAATTGAAGAACCAATTATTGAAAGTCATCCAATACGAGTCCTAATTAGTGGATTACCGTATTATGTAAAGGAAAGAAAAATGTTACTCTACGAATTATAGGTGAGCCTTTACTAGCTGCTCTACCTTGGCCACCAGTAAATGAGATCCAACAATGCATCCCAGACGAAAAAGTTTGCGAACAGATTATTAAAAATGCCGAACGGAGAACTAAAAGTTATAATCAACATGCTATAGAACCCTCATTTCAGGTAGGAGATCTTGTGCTAGTACGATCACATCCTAAAAGTTCGAAGATCAGTAAGGAATGTAGAAAATTCTTCTTTATCTTTGAAGGTCCATATGTTGTACATAAGATTGTACATCCCAAAGCGTTACTTCTTATCGAACCTTCATCAGGTGTAATTAAAGGATTATATAGTGTTGATCAAATGAAACCCTTCATTCCTAAATAAGTTAATATTTAGTATGTGTTACACACGGAAGAGCGTTCATAGTTTATTCATGTGCAGTTTTCGTGATAGTTACGTGTTATTTTAAAGAAATAACAGAAAGCTTAAACAAGTGTTCTACAATAATCTACTGGTACTTCAAAAAGAGAAAGATAACCAAACGGAGGATTAATATGGAAGAAATTTTGTTATTAGGTCAAGAGGAATTTTGTATATTTTATGTTTACTCGGATAGTAGGAACCAAAGGGGATGGTCAATAATTTTAGGGACCATGGGCGTCCAGAGCTATATGGCTCACGAGAACATAGCAGAGTGCCTTTAATAGAGGTTTGTAATAGTGTTAATATAGAACACACCAAACGGGGCTCTCTCGCATGTTTCTCCTAAATAAATTGCCATTACCCAACAAGGTGTCCGAAGGTAAAGAAAGCCGTGCCGAGATTCTAAAGAAAGTTTTGCTTGATTTCTTCTTGACCTCAGGCATAAATAAGGCATTAGGGAAAGAATGAAGTAAGGTAAATGGTACTATTGGTTATTGTGAGAAGCTTATTATTAATATACATTTTTTGGAAAGAATAACTCTAGTAAATGAATAAAACTGAAACTAATTTATCACAATTTGAACTCTCTGTCCTAATGTAACCACGTGAAAGAACGAACTAAATTATTACTTACAGGCAACTATTAAATGAAGAGGAGTAATCTCCATATATTCGGTTATGAATTACCATAATAGCACAATTAAGAGTAAATGACAAATAGTCACAACAATATCGTATTAAAAGGATTAAATCTATCTGAGAACAAGGACTCTAGATTACGTAAAATGTGAAGAAAATGTATTAACAGTTAAATATGGTATACAGAAAAGGTCTTATTTTCGGTTAAAACCTGACAAACTGAGCTTGTGGGTGGGGTATGTAGTGGGACGCGAAATTGAAGCGTCACCCATCCACCAGTGTCAGCCCAGTTTGCAGGTGAATATAAGTTTAATTTAGTTTTGTTTATGTATTTCTGTAATATTTTGGTAATAGCTGTGAGTTATCTAAAGTTTTTTGTATTTTTTGTATGTTTCATGTACGGAGAGGGCGGCGCAACGAACGGAGACAGCATCTTCGCTGCCGCGACCAGAGAGGAAATTGCTGGCCACTATACGTCGCGGGTCGACAGCCAAAGAGCAACAGAAGATCCTGGAACCGAGTTGTTGCGTCGTGCTTCTAAAAATTGAAAACGAAATTTTGTACTCTTTTTGTATAACAATGACGTCATAGAGAGCTTAATCTTATTGAAAATGTCAGTCCTGTCGTATCAACGTTCAAGTTCACAACTGTATGTAGGAAGCTAATAAAAATAGTGGATGTTACTAAAGTTGAAACACGTGTTCTGAGGATTTATTTATGGAGAATTATGTGAACTGATTAATAATATGTTTCACAAGATTATTGGATTTTGACAGCGTTCATCGCAACTTCGAATCTCAAAAATTTATTTAATGTGTGGTTCTAATTTTGATTAAATCAAGATAACGTGTATCAATATAAGTTCTGAGGAGAAACAAACGACGTCTAAAATTGCAAGAGTTTACGCAAACCAATTGGCCCAAGTGACGAAATTCTTTGCTTACGACTCAACTGATGTTTTACAGTTTCGTTCAAGAACCATTCTGTGACAATTTAAAAAGAATGTAAATCATTTTGAAGTGGGTGGTAACTGACGTAGGTGACGAAGTCTGCACATGGTCATATATCAAAAGAAAGTCATTTATCAACAAACCTATACGTCGTTACACTACACTGCCCACCATACTCATTACTCGCGGCAATCAATCTACCGATTCCGGTAGAGTTCGGGCAATGTGAGAGCATCCGCACTGAAGAAGATCATTGGCCAGTAAGCCTTATCTGTATGAAGATGGTATCTGTACAGATACCATTGGCGATCTTGCAGCTCTCGAAGAATGAAATTATAATAAAATCGAGACCATTTTCTGCTTACAGACGTTGATAAATATCAACGGGAACAGTTGAAAAATGTGTGCGCCGACCGGACTCGAACCCGAGATCACTTGCTTACATGGCATACGCTCTATCCGACTTTTATTTATTTATTTTTTTAAATCTCATTTTGATCGTCATTGGCCGCTATATTTGTTCGGGGCGGATGTACCATAAAGCTTCCTCAAGTTCATCGTTGATCCATTCACTCAGTTCTTTTATTAGAGAGGGCAATTAACCCTCTGACCGACACGCTGAGCTACCGTGCCGACTGCCTGAGCCATCGAAGACACAGAGGATAGAGCGACTGCAGGGACTGATCTCTGGCACACTCCCCGTGAGTTCCACGTTTCCAATTTACTGTCCACACACTAGATTTGTAGTACCCCTGTCCACTATACTCATTACACGTGTCAGTCTACCGACTCCTGTAAGAGTTCGGGCAATGTGAGTGCTTTCGTACTGAAGAAGATCATTGGTCGGTAAGCCTGATCTATAAGAAGACAAGTGCGCAAGAGCTTTTCGTTCACAAACGCAATGACTCAACAACGCTGTCTAGCAAGAACGTCCTGATGGGCGATACGGAAACGCCCTCACATTGTCAAGGAGGCCATTCATTTTCTTGTCCAATCTGTTCCCAACCCTCTCTAATGCATTTCGTCGCCTTTCGCTCAATAATGATGTGTATCGGAATGCTAGGCTGCACGGTTTCTTCGAGTGGAAATCAGTTGATTCCTATTGTCGACTCACTGAACAACTTGTTGAAAGTTGGAAAGATGTTTTTTGTCCATTCCTGTTTGCCTTTGTGAAAACCTAAACGTAAAATAAAAAAAATCGCCACGACTTATGGGCTATCCCAATACACCCAATTAAACTGGTACAAGATAAGATGTAATGAGATGAATTAGTACAAGCAGATACATCTACTAACACTGGTGAGCCAAAATAATATGACCACCAACTGAAAAGCGTCTCGGTCTACCTCTGGTGCGCAATTCAGCAGTGATTATGCCTACCATTGATTCGACAAATTCTTGATGGGTTTCTAAAGGTTTGTGGCACCAGATACCAGGTTACACTCCGAGTAATTTACGGGCACTTGCCTTGTGGATCAGGAGCTAGCGCCCGATAGCGTCCCAGTTGCGTTTCATCGGATTCAGGTAAACCGAATTTGATGGCAACAGATCAGCATGCTCCTCAAACCATTGCAGCACTGGTCTTATGGCATGGACGGTCATCATGTTGGAAGATGCCATCGCTCTTGGGGAAGGCGTCAGGCATAAGGGGCTACACGTGGTCCCCAATAATGTTCATATAGTCTATATCTGTCACGGTGCCTTCATTACTACCGCAAGTCCCATAGAAGCCCATAACACAACACAGCTTCCACCAGCGAGCGTCCGTGGCGCGCTGCATCTTTCGAGCAACCGCTCGCCTGGATGATGGCGTATCTGGACCCTACCATCGACCTGGTTTTAACAATAAACGGTATTCATCTGACCAGGCACACGATTCCATTGATCAGTGGTCCAATCTCGATAATCCCGCGCCCACTGTAATCATAAGTGACGATGTAGTTGGGTCAACATGGGAACACGTAGGGGTCGTCTGCTAAGAAACACCATGCTCAGCGCTGTGCGCTGAACGTGTGTCTGCGCCAGGACTACACTCTGTCGTCAGATTTGCCACATCTTGCTGCCTGTCCTGCTTTATAGAGTGAGCAAACCGCCAATCCCTATGTTCTGTGATGAAGTATGGATGTCCAACTTCTCGTCGCCTACTCGTGGTTTCAGCATTCTTGAATCGCTTTCCATAAGTCCTCACGACGGTAGCACACAAACAGCCGACCAACTTCCTCGTTTCCAAGATCCTCGCCCCCAGAGACAGGGCCACAACAAAATAACATTTTTGAAAGTCGCTTAAGTCGGCGGATTTTCGTATTTGCGCCATTTACCATAGCCTGGATGATTCCCCAATCGTTTCTTCTCCACTCATATTCTTCTCTTGCCGCGTCACGTGCCCTCAGCGCAACCAAGCAGTATACAACCTCACTGTGGACACTGGTCATAATGTTTTGGCTCACCAGTATATATGTACATACATGTAATACTGAAAGCTGGCGAACCGGCAGTAGCTAAAAGCGGTTGAGATGTCCATTTTTCTCCATAATTGGATATCCTAAATACTCCAGCTAGTTAAATGCTGCCAGTCTTGGGTCTACGATGTCTTTCCAGATAGCCACGAATTTTCTTTTTGGGAAGTCGTGCAAGATGTGTTCCAATGTTTGTTCCAACGTTCCGCAGTCGATAGTGGTCATCATTCCCCAATTCAATAGGATTGCTGCGGTCACGCAGTAGCCAATTCTGATACGGTTGAGGTAACTTGTAACGCCGGAAACGCATATCCTCCTATTTCCATCTATTGTACTATAAAGTTTTTCCTTATTTCTTGCCTGAAGATATGACATTTCTGTGTCTTTATATATTGTAATTGTTTTGCTACTTGTATATATATATATATATATATATATATATATACATATATATATATATATATATATATATATATATATATATATATATGTATATATATATATATATGTCGATGTATAATTGGTTTGTTTTGTAGATATTATTTGTATTTTTACGCTGGGTCTTGCCTAGGGAAAACTATGCTATCGAACGATTACATCGATAGGGCGTGTGGAGAACCAAAGTGTTTAGGATCTTTGGTAGTGTTAACTCTGCCGCGTGGAGCACGGGCAGAGCAGAGTCTGGCTGGAGTAGGGCGGTGGAGCAGGTGTGTTGTGTGACGCTCCTGTGAGTTGCCGCGCTTTCGGGGTTTGGCAGCATGTAATTGCGCTCGACTTGCTATGATAGTTTCTGACACGGTGTGGCGGACGGGAAGCATTAGCTGGCGCACATCAAAAGCCCGTTTCGCCTGGTGACTGTGTCGGGAAGAAGGCACGCCAACATCCAGCTTCTGCAACAGCAACGGCCGACAATGAGTGACTGTCGCCACCTCCTCGATCGACGACTTCAAACCTTCAATCAACCAACAAGGAAGACTAAAAGCACGTAAAGTTTTAGAACTGTATGGCAGACCTCAGCTTTTCAAACTGTTCCATTTGCCTCACAAAAATACAGCAACTTAGCATGAACCTTCGTTGCTCATTGTCCCAATTGCATTACCAAGCAGGGTCCCTTCCTTTTCCGGAATGAACCCGAGTGTCGTTGAAATTCAGTCGCAAGCATTAAAGTAGTATCATTCTATTTGACTGCTTTAATTTCAAAGTTCAGTTAAAGTATTCATAGCTGTCTACCATTACCAAACAGAATTATATTTGCATTCCGCAAGCACAAATTCAGAGCGCGAATTTTGTTACCATATTTTAGCTTACCTGTGACTGCAACTCAGCTTGGTACGTACTAAATTTTACTATTGCTAATTGTTCAAAATCATTTAATTCAAGTTCAAAGTTAAATCTCTTATTTCTAAATTGCGTAGATTCAAGTTGCTTTTGAGATGATTGTTGAGGTAGCCCAAGACTAACCTTACTTTATTTAATTTCGTAGTGCTTCAGAGCCAAAGTTCACTATTAATTTCAGTCACTAAATTAACTTTCAATTTTCCGGTTTTACTTTGCTAAATTAAGTCAGAGTGTAACGAAATTTATTACTTCTGACAAACATTCAGTTTTCACACAACACGTGCCAACCTTCAGTTGCCACGCTTTTAGTGCTAATTATATGTGCAATAACCTTTTTTTTTCAGTTACTATAGTAGTTGTCCATAGGATTGGCGACCATAATTTTTCCCAAATCTCAAATATCTAATTAACGCCAGTTAATTGTTAACGTAACGACTGCACATTTACTTTCATTATTAAGTTTACCCCTTTTCAAAATTAATTTCCACCAGTTTCATTTGCATTTTTCCTTTCATTTAGATGTAACCTTTCCTCCCTCTTTACCAACTGAAAAACTTCGGCGACGATTGCTTTTCCCAGATTTCCATTAGGTACACGCGGTTTAATTTTTCACTGTCATTAAGGTCGATAAGTGAGGGGGAGGTTACAAACTCAATATTTGTTTTGCTTGGTTCGCTTTGGGGAGTTGTGAAGTCGGATATGTTTCACCCAAATTTTTATTGCCATGGAAGCATCCGCACTAATTTCTCGATTCTTTTTGTTAGATTATATATTTCTGGAGCGAGTCGGCAGTTGTTTATCCGGATTGGTTCTTTCGATTTGAGTCACGTTCGTGATAAGTTGTTGAATATTTCATGAACTGTTGTCTGTGGGTCTTTTGACTTCCATCAGTTCATGTGTTACTGCTTGTTGTCGTCGGAGATTTGGAGTGGCAACATTGGCGAATACTGAGAACCACGATATTGGTGTGGATTTAAGAGTTCCTGTCAGGATCCTCATCGTGTCATTTAGACGGGTATCTATTTTCTTGACATGGCTACTTCTCCTCCAAACAAGAGAACAGTATTCGGCGACAGGATACACAAGTACTTGTGCTGTAGTTCTTAAGGAATTTGCATTAGATCCCCGCCTATCACCAGCCTGTTTCCTTAATATATTATTTCGTATTTTAACATCTGTCCTGTTAGTTCTCGGTGTTTCCCTAATGTCAGGCTCTGTCAAGAGTATCACCTTAATGTTTGGGGTGTCATCCATGTTGTAATATTTTGTTGTGAAACATTACTCTCAGTTCATGTTTGCCATTCTTCTGGTTACGTGGAATGACATGACTTCTGTTATATTAGGCTTCGGAAAGAGTCTCCACTTCTTGTAATACTGGTCGTGCTTTCCTTGACTGTTAGTAAGTGTTTGTTCACCTTCATCGAATGTGTTGCTTTGAGCTGCTACAGCTAGGTCGTCGGCGCAGCTTAACTTTGAAGGATCAGTAGTGACTATGTAGCTAATAGACAAGCTAAATAAAAGTGGGACCAGAGCCTAGGCCTATGGGCGACCACTTTTTATGGTATAGGATTTACTTGTGTTTCGATGACCATTCTTTATGGTATGGGATTTACTTGTTTTTCTACAGCCTTAATTTTAAAAGAGAGGTTTTTAAACATGTTTTCGATTAGCGTTGTGATCTTTGAGCTTGGAAAGGTTTGATGGGGCTTATATATTAATATACCCAGCAGCACGGTTACGTATGTTACTGTGAGGTCATTAAAGGAAACTGGGGTTTTGTATGTCAGTTAGAAGCCCGTTTCTATAAAAGATGCTACGGCGAGAATTTGCTCGCTGTAGCTTCGATTCTCACGAAATCCTCCAATAACCTCTTCACTTACCGAAGATGTAAGGTGACGTATGGCTGCAGCACAGATGCAGAAATTAAGCTTAGTAAATTCGGCCACTTATATGAAACAATTAACAAAAAACCTTAAAAATAAAACTAGCAAAATATATAGAAATCAAACACTATAAAACTGTTGCAGATCCCACACTACACTACGTACGCGAGACATAACTGACTAACAAAAAGCAAGAAAGCCGTAATCAGGCACAAGAAATAAAGTCCCTAAAAAGAGTTAAAAGTTGCACAGTAGAAGACAGACTAAAGAATCAAGGTATAAGAGAATAACTAAAACATTTTCTTCTATATGATACAATTCTAGATCACAGAAGAAAATGGAACGAACACCTAGAAAGAATGGAGAGTATAAGAGAATAAGGTATAAGAGAAAAACTAAAACATTTTCTTCTATATGATACAATTCTAGATCACAGAAGAAAATGGAACGAACACCTAGAAAGAATGGAGAGTACGAGACAACACTTATAGGCAAGAGAAAGTGTCAAGGAAGAAGAGACAGACGAAGACTCCGGCAAGAATGGGTACCGTAACAGACAACTTTGCCTCATACCGGGAGAGGAAAAGAAGAAGAAGGTGTAGCCGAAGGACTCTATGTTTTTATTCAGTTACAAAAGAGAATCTGTTCGAAATATGAGAACAAGGATTCTGCTTTCCAAAATCATCATAGAATGGAAAACTACATTGCGTCTCAAGTCTGCAGGTGGTAGCAGAGAGAAACAAGAATATGTATTAACTGTGGCCTCTGATATGCACGAAATTTATACGAAAAATATAACTGCATTGTCAACACGAGCAGGAGCAATTTGGGAAAATAATTAGAAGACAGTCGAAGATAGTCTCAGGAATACTTCGGTCTGTAAACATTACTACACATGAGGTATTTTGCAAGGTGTCAGTCATATATCCCACGGTCCCAAAAAAGATAGTAACTCTCCCCTGGGAAAATAATTAGAAGACAGTCAAAGATAGTCTCAGGAATACTTCGGTCTGTAAACATTACTACACATGAGGTATTTTGCAAGGTGTCAGTCATATATCCCACGGTCCCAAAAAAGATAGCAACTGTCCCATATGTCCATTATCTCATTCTGTTATATAAATATGTGTTGCAGTAGGAATCATATGCCATCACACAGTATTTATTTATCTCACTGAAGCATTTTTACATGGAAAGGATTATCTGCATAATGGTAATGAGCTGGAACATATTTATTTATTATTTTATGTAGGACGTTCAAACTCCCCCCCCCCCCACCACCATGAACTATACACATTAAAAACTAACACAGAATATTATCATTTTCTATGAGTGTCTCTGATACATTATCCTGAGGCTACGCATACTTACAACGGCAAATAAAAACAGTGAATGATAAAAATACGAATAACAATAACAATGACAACAGAAGGCAAAAAGAAGCCGCTATTTAAAATCATCAGAAGCACAAAGTGTAATGACAGGGGAAGTTTGAAATGACCGTAACTATGTAGAAAGAGCTGACTATTTATTAATGAGACAATTAATTTCGGTCAGCTGTTACTACACTCCTAGAAATTGAAATAAGAACACCGTGAATTCATTGTCCCAGGAAGGGGAAACTTTATTGACACATTCCTGGGGTCAGATACATCACATGATCACACTGACAGAACCACAGGCACATAGACACAGGCAACAGAGCATGCACAATGTCGACACTAGTACAGTGTATATCCACCTTTCGCAGCAATGCAGGCTGCTATTCTTCCATGGAGACGATCGTAGTGGTGCTGGATGTAGTCCTGTGGAACGGCTTGCCATGCCATTTCCACCTGGCGCCTCAGTTGGACCAGCGTTTGTGCTGGACGTGCAGACCGCGTGAGACGACGCTTCATCCAGTCCCAAACATGCTCAATGGGGGACAGATCCGGAGATCTTGCTGGCCAGGGTAGTTGACTTACACCTTCTAGAGCACGTTGGGTGGCACGGGATACATGCGGACGTGCATTGTCCTGTTGGAACAGCAAGTTCCCTTGCCGGTCTAGGAATGGTAGAACGATGGGTTCGATGACGGTTTGGATGTACCGTGCACTATTCAGTGTCCCCTCGACGATCACCAGTGGTGTACGGCCAGTGTAGGAGATCGCTCCCCACACCATGATGCCGGGTGTTGGCCCCGTGTGCCTCGGTCGTATGCAGTCCTGATTGTGGCGCTCACCTGCACGGCGCCAAACACGCATACGACCATCATTGGCACCAAGGCAGAAGCGACTCTCATCGCTGAAGACGACACGTCTCCATTCGTCCCTCCATTCACGCCTGTCGCGACACCACTGGAGGCGGGCTGCACGATGTTGGGGCGTGAGCGGAAGACGGCCTAACGGTGTGCGGGACCGTAGCCCAGCTTCATGGAGACGGTTGCGAATGGTCCTCGCCGATACCCCAGGAGCAACAGTGTCCCTAATTTGCTAGGAAGTGGCGGTGCGGTCCCCTACGGCACTGCGTAGGATCCTACGGTCTTGGCGTGCTTCCGTGCGTCGCTGCGGTCCGGTCCCAGGTCGACGGGCACGTGCACCTTCCGCCGACCACTGGCGACAACATCGATGTACTGTGGAGACCTCACGCCCCACGTGTTGAGCAATTCGGCGGTACGTCCACCCGGCCTCCCGCATGCCCACTATACGCCCTCGCTCAAAGTCCGTCAACTGCACATACGGTTCACGTCCACGCTGTCGCGGCATGCTACCAGTGTTAAAGACTGCGATGGAGCTCCGTATGCCACGGCAAACTGGCTGACACTGACGGCGGCGGTGCACAAATGCTGCACAGCTAGCGCCATTCGACGGCCAACACCGCGGTTCCTGGTGTGTCCGCTGTGCCGTGCGTGTGATCATTGCTTGTACAGCCCTCTCGCAGTGTCCGGAGCAAGTATGGTGGGTCTGACACACCGGTGTCAATGTGTTCTTTTTTCCTTTTCCAGGAGTGTATATTCAGACCTGAGTGAATACAGTACATTACATAATTCGTGTCATTGTATGTATAGATGCTACAGTCACATTAATGAGCCATACAAGCTGCGTCATGATATGGCTGATTAATGTGACTGTACCATCTATACATACAATGACACAAATAACGTCATGTACTGGATTCACTCATTATCTGAAGATGGTGATAGATGACCGGTATTCATTTCCTGATTAATATCATTTCTGTGATAGATGACGATTTATAACAAAATAAGCATTTCCTGGCTCGCTGAGAAACATTATTACATACATGTCGCAACTAGTGAAAAGAGCTGACTGTTTTAATAGAAGAATGTAGACAAGGGGGAGGGAAAGATGAAGAGGGAGGGGAAGAGGAAGTTGAGACTAGTGATCTAAAGGCAAGTGTATGAGTTCCTTGAGATTTCGCAGAAGACCCTTCTGGGTTCTTGTTACAGAAAAGGAGTTTGAGAAGATGGGTCTATTATACGACTGAACAGAGAAGATTTTAATTTGTTGGGAGCCACTACTACTTCTATGATATTTAGGTAGATGTGTGAGAGGTGAGTGTGAACGAGAGGGAGTGCAGTGACTGAGCAGGTGGTTCTGCAGCAAGAGGGTACGGTAATCATTACTTCTGTATTCACGTATCCATGATAATTGTTTCTTAGCCAAGAGTGATATGATCGAAAAAACGATAGTCTTGCGCACAAGCGTTCATCGACAGTTCCATCCGGTGTGAGGTTCTTCAAGTAAGTCCTTGAATAATACACTACTAGCCATTAAAATTGCTACACCAAGAAGAAATGCAGATGATAAACGGGTATTCATTGGACAAATATATTATACTAGAACTGACTTGTGAATACATTATCATGCAATTCGGGTGCATAGATCCAGAGAAATCAGAACCTCTTGCCGTAATAACGGCCTTGATACGCCTGGGCATTGAGTCAAACAGAGCTTGGATGGCGTGTACAGGTACAGCTACATATGCAGCTTCAACACGATACCACAGTTCATCAAGAGTAGTTGAAATGGATCAAATGGCACTGAGCACTATGGGACTTACCATCTGAGGTCATCAGTCCCTTAGAACGTACAACTACTTAAACCTAACTAACCTAAGGACATCACACACATCCATGCCCAAGGCAGGATTCGAACTTGCGACGGTAGCAGGAGCGCGGTTCCGGACTGAAGCGCTTAGAACCGCGTGATCAAGAGTAGTTACTGGCGTATTGTGAAGAGCCAAATGCTCGGCCACCACTGGCCAGACGATTTCAATTGTTGAGAAATCTGGAGTATGTGCTGGCCCGGGCAGCAGTCGAACATTTTCTGTATCCAGAAAGGCCCGTACAGGACCTGCAACATCCGGTCGTGCATTATCCTGCTGAAATGTAGGGTTTGGCACGGATCGAATGAAGGGTAGAGCCACGGCTCGTAACACATCTGAAATGTAACGTCCACAGCTCAAAGTGATGTCAATGTGAACAAGAGGTGACCGAGAGTTGTAACCAATGGCACTCCATACCATCACTCCGGGTGATACGCCACTATGGCGATGACTAATACACACTTCCAATGTGCGTTCACGCCAAATACGGATGCGGTCATCATGATGTTGTAAACAGAACCTGGATTCATCCGAAAAAAATGACGTTTTCCCATTCGTGCACCCAGGTTCGTCGCTGAGTACACCATCACAGGCGCTCCTGTCTGCGATGCAGCGTCAAGAGTAACCGCAGCCATGGTCTCCGAGCTGATAGTCCATGCTGCTGCAAACGTCGCCGAAATATTCGTGCAGATGGTTGTTGTCTTGCTAACGTCCACATCTGTTGACTCAGGGAAAGAGACATGGCAGCACGATCCGTTACAGCCATGCGAATAAGATGCCTGTCATCTCGACTGCTACTGATATGAGGCCGTTGTGATCCAGCACGGCGTTCCGTATTACCCTCCTGAACCCAACGATTCCATATTCTGCTAACAGTCATTGGATCTCGACCAACGCGAGCAGCAATGTCGCGATACGATAAACTGCAATAGCGATAGGCTACAATCCGACCTTTATCAAAGTCGGAAACGTAATGGTACGCATTTCTCCTCCTTACACGAGGCATCAACGCCGGTCAACTGCTGATTGTGTATGAGAAATTGGTTGGAACTTTCCTCATGTCATCACGTTGTCGGTGCCGCCACCGCGCGCCAACCTTGTGTGAATGCTATGAAAAGCTAATCATTTGCATATCACAGCATCTTCTTCCTGTCTGTTAAATTTCGCGTGTGTAGCACGTCGTCTTCGTGGTGTAGCAATTTTAATGGCCAGTAATGTATTACAGTCGGCCTGTGTGGTCGAGCGGTTCTAGTCGCTTCGGTGTGGAACTGCGCGGCCGCTACGGTCGCAGGTTCGAATCCTGCCTCAGGCATGGATGTGTGTGATGTCCTTAGGTTAGTTAGGTTTAAGTAGTTCTAAGTTTTAGGGGACTGATGACCTCGGATGTTAAGTCCTATAGTGCTCAGGGCCATTTGAACCATTTGAATAATATAACTTGCAAACACATTCGTGTGAGGAATGGTTCAAATGGCTCTGAGCACTATGGGACTCAACATCTTAGGTCATAAGTCCCCTAGAACTTAGAACTACTTAAACCTAAGTAACCTAAGGACATCACACACACCGATGCCCGAGGCAGGATTTGAACCTGCGACCGTAGCAGTCTCGCGGTTCCGGACTGCAGCGCCAGAACCGCTAGACCACCGCGGCCGGCTCGTTCGTGTGATTAAGCTCATGGTAAGCATAGAGCATGTAAGCAGTGACCTGAATAAAAGTTCACCTGCTCGCAAGTACTGCAGGCCAGCAACGCAACAACGCAACCAAAATGTGTGCTGACGCTGGCGAAGACTTCAGCAACGGATCTCGACAGTGCAATCGGCTGGCATCTGAAAGCAGACGCGCCTGTTACGGCATTAAGTCGCTGCGCCCGACCTCGGCACTCCAGCCAGCACCACCTAGACTACAGGCCTGCGCTCACACTTGTGACGTCACATACTGATGGCCGGGTCTGTATCGGAACGCTCCTGTTAAGCACTCTGCAGCTATACGAACTTTACGAGTTTTAGAACTGAGCCCGCATAAGGATTCTCGTGCTTTCCTCTTCTACATGGCCTTTTAATGAAAGTATGGAAATTTATATCATTGCGTAAAGTAACTGAACAAAACTGCCCTATGTTATTTCAAGATGTAGATTGATTTTGACGATTTGCCTTAAATACTCGTTTCTAGGCTTGAATTCAAACTGTAATTTTAAATTCTGTCTTTTACCTCAGGAGATACGTTTGTTGCAGTAAAAAATCGGCAATATGCAACAACAAGCAGACGTTTTCGGTTTTAAATAAAGCAGCTGGAGCTCCTTCAGAATTTAAGAATTTGTTTCCCCGGTTATTTTCGTAAATTTTCCTCTCCACTTCAAAATTTGCTGACCTCACACGAAACTCAAATTATTCGATGAAATGCAGCACCTCCTGACATAATATTTCATAAATCAAAAAACCCGAAAAAATATTTTATTTCCCTGTTTCTCCAGAACTTTAGAACCTTAAACATGATAAGATTGTTTCTCGTATATCCTTGACTGAAATTAGTGCCAGACTTGGTCTCGAACCTTGGATATACCACATAAAATGGTTCAAATGGCTCTGAGCACTATGGGACTTAACATCTGAGGTCATCAGTCCCCTAGAACTTAGAACTACTTAAACCTAACTAACCTAAGGACATCACACACTTCCATGCCCAAGGCAGGATTCGAACCTGCGACCGTAGCAGTCCCGTGGTTCCGGACTGAAGCGCCTAGAATCGCTCGGCCACCGCGGCCGGCATCTCCAACTTACTAGGCAGCTGGGTTAACTACTGTATATTGAGCAAGCACTAAAGAAAACAAAAGAAAAATTCGGAGTAGGAATTAAAATCCATGGAGAAGAAATAAAAACTTTGAGGTTCGCCGACGACATTGTAATTCTGTCAGTGACAGCAAAGGACCTGGAAGAGCAGCTGAACGGAATGGACAGTGTCTTGAAAGGAGGATATAAGATGAACATCAACAAAACCAAAACGAGGATAATGGAACGTAGTCGAATTAAATCGGGTGATGCTGCGGGAATTAGATTGGGAAATGAGACGCTTAAAGTAGTAAACGAGTTTTGCTATTTGGGGAGCAAAATAACTGATGATGGTCGAAGTAGAGAGGATATAAAATGTAGACTGGCAATGGCAAGGAAATCGTTTCTGAAGAAGAGAAATTTTTTAATATCGAGTATAGATTTAAGTGTCAGGAAGTTGTTTCTGAAAGTATTGGTATGGAGTGTAGCCATGTACGGAAGTGAAACGTGGACGATAAATAGTTCAGACAAGAAGAGAATAAAAGCGATCGAAATGTTGTGCTACAGAAGAATGCTGAAGATTAGATGGGTAGATCACTTAACTAATGAGGAGGTATTGAATAGAATTGGAGAGAAAAGAAATTTGTGTCACAAGTTGGCTAGAAGAAGGGATCGGGTGGTAGGACATATTCTGAGGCATCAAGGGAGGGCAGCGTGGAGGGTAAAAATCGTAGAGGGAGACCAAGAGATGAATAAAGTAAACAGATTCAGAAGGATGTAAGTTGCAGTAGGTACTGGGAGATGAAGAAGCTTGCGAAAGATAGATTAGCATGGAGAGCTGCATCAAACCAGTCTCTGGACTGAAAACCACAACAACAACTGAGCCATCCTGGCAGAGTGCTTATCGCAAATGCATGGATTATTTGGGGTGCACACACATTCCCACCTAGGGCCACATCCTCCATGCTCCTTAATTTTAGGTTCCCACTGAAGGTTGAACTTAAATGTGGATCCACACTGAATGTTGTGGACTTATTTCCCATCGACGCGAATTAGTTATATGCATGCACGGTCTGTTCTCTCAGACATGTCGAAATCAACATACACTACGTGTAATCCGCAGCTGTGATATTTAACATGTTAATTCATGATGGGCAATTGGGAGGGGGGGGAGGAAGAAGAAGAGAGAGAAGGAACTAATAACATCAGCTGCATTGGGACCTTACGGGGAATCAGCAGCAATGAGTGAAAATGCATGCTGGGTTGGGATATGAATATGGGAACATCCGCTTACCAGGCAGCTGCATGAAGCATTGCACCACCCGGACACTGTTGTCGGGAATGCATGGACAATATCGGACGCTCCCCAGACAACCCACATTCCCACCTAGTGCCACTTATCCACAGCCCTCTTCCATCTCCTCCATGCTCACCAATTTTATATTCCCGCTGAGGGTTGTGAATTTACTGCCTATCGAGGCTAATCAGTTATATGAACGTGTTGTGTCTGACGTATGAAAGAACAGACACCACACATTCATGTAACTGATTCGCCTCAACGGGCAATGAATCCACACCCTCCAGTGCGGAGCACATTTACGTTCATCCTCCGGTGGGAATCTAAAATTAGCGAGCATGGAGGACTTGGGTAGGGGCTGCTGATGGGTGGCGCTAGGTGGAAATGTTAGTCAGCCGGGGAGCGTGCCGAGACAGTAAACGCATTTCTGATACACGCTGTGTGCGGGTGGCGCGCTGTTCAACGCAACTGCCTATTACTCAGGGGATCCTGGGTTCATGTCTCGGTGGAACACACATTTTCACTGATCACTGGACTGATTCCACGTAACGTCCTGATGCAGCTGATATTATTAATTACTTCTTTCCTCACCTCCTTCAATTTACATAATGAATTGATGGAATCTGTAGCTATAGGTAAAGACCTACATTTAAACCCATACAGACATGGGATGCGACAGTAAAAACAGTCCCCTAGCTATTCTAAAAGACAGACTTCTGACAAACACAGCTCTTCTGAAATGTGTGAAAAATTCCCACATCACAACACTGCTAGGAGTGTTTACCAACAATGAATTTACTAATACTGTATAGGAAACGACTGAATTTGAAATTATGAATTTAAATATGGAATGAAGCTGTGGCACCCACTGAGTGGCAAAAGTGAAGCAGAATCGGAATAACACCTATTACTTTCACTCGTTTCGAGGCTGAAAACGTCCCTAACAATTAGCTCTAGGTCATGGTCGATTAATAAAAATTTTTCCTAATGTTTTATCTTGGACTGCGAGACACATCCTCAGCGGTAAAGCGGCGAACTGCAACCAGAACTCGAGGGAGCTCCGAATATGTAGAAAGTGTAGAGTCCATCACATGACGTCAGCTACGAGATTATCTCTGGTAATGCCAACATTCTCTGCTGAAAGAAACTGGTTGTCGTTCTTACAGTGCAACGTTTACATGCAAATTTGAGCTAATTTAACACCTTCCTCTTTTCTGCTACAATTATTACGGTGTTTATAGATCTCAGTATCCTGTTTATACATGCACGCATGACAATGCGTTGTTTTCAACATGATACACGTCTCACTGAATTTTATTTGACGAACATCTTTCTGGCAAACATGATCCGCTACAGTCAATCTATCCGTATCTCCCAACGTCTTCTTGTGTTCAACCAAACGGGCCTTAACACTTCCTTTCATGGTACCAATATAAACCACTCGACAGCCGCACGCAGTTTCATACATAGCCGGTGTAGACAAAGGATGTCGTATATATTTTGCCAATCTTACCCTTCTGGTGGGTCTGAAGATAGCTTCCACACCATACTTGCATAACACTTTCGCAATGCGATCGGTAATCTTAGTAATGAATGGAATGAAATCTTTCTCCTGGCCAGCCATTGTTCCTCATTGATCCCGATTCTCTCCTAAGGGCAAAATGCACAATTTAACTCCTTGTTAGACTAATCATTCTTCTTGAATGGCGACCATAGGTGTCCAGCCTTATCTTTTAAATAATTTATTTCACATATTTTCTACTCCCAGTCTACCAAGTTTTCAATCACACCTCTCTTTTGTCTCTGGTGGTGGTTAGGATCTTTACGAAGGTAACGGTCGGTATGCACGGTTTTTCTATTCTAACCATCATCCCACAAAAAACGAGATGTGGTAAAAACCTTGGCAGACGTAGCGTACAAAATTTGTGAACCGGCTTCTTTAATAGACGAGGTTGAACATCTGCAGTTGACACCCGAGGAGAATGGTTTTTCCAACAAGCAAGATATATCGAGCACTTCGCCCTAGGGAGACAATCAGGACCAACGAAGGACAACGGCCGCTCATGGGGAAAGTTTTGCTTCCGTTCATTAGAAAATTATAGATCGCATTGCAAAAGTGTTGAGCAATTGTAGTGTTGAAACTATCTTCAGACCCACCAGGAAGATAGAAGAATATTTAAGATACCGTTTGGATAGGCCGGGTGTCTATAAAATTCTTTGAATTTGTGGATTGGTTTACATTGGTACCGTTAAAAAAAGTCTTAACACCCGCCCAATTGAACACAAGACGAACTGACGTCTGGGACATATGGATAAATCGTCGGCAGTGGAACATTTTTATCAAATGGATGTTCGTGAAATAAAATTAAGTGGGACGAGCGTCATATCGAAATCATTGCATTATCATGTGCATATATACAGAGAGGATATTGAGATTTATAAACACCGTGATAATTTTAACAGAACAGAGGAAGGCGTTAAATTAGATAAAATTTGGATGTCAATGTTGTACCGTAAAAGTGGCGATCGATTACTTTCAGTCGAGAATATAGGTATTCCAATAGATAATTTCGTAGCCGACGTCATGTGACTGCCAGTGGTGTCCTCTACACATCCTATCTATTCAGGGCTCCCTTGACTGCTGGTCCCTAACAGAATTGCAATATATATATATACAGGGAGGTCCATTGATTGTGACCGGGCCAAATATCTCACGAAATAAGCATCAAACGAAAAAACTACAAAGAACGAAATTCGTCTAGCTTGAAGGGGAAAACCTGGTGGCGCTATGGTTGGCCTGCTAGATGGCGCTGCCATAGGTCAAACGGATATCAACCGCGTTTTTTTTTTAAATAGGAACCCCCAATTTTTATTACATATTCGTGTAATACGTGAAGAAATATGAATGTTTTAGTTGGACCACTTTTTTCGCTTTGTGATAGATGGCGCTGTAATAGTGACAAACGTATAAATTCGTGGTATCGCGTAACATTCCACCAGTGCGGACGGTATTTGCCTCGTGATACTTCACCCGTGTTCAAACGGACCTTACCAATTGCGGAAAAGATCGATATCGTGTTGATGTATGGCTATTGTGATCGAAATGCCCAACGGCCGTGTGCTATGTATGCTGCTCGGTATCCTGGACGACATCATCCAAGTGTCCGGACCGTTCGCCGGATAGTTACGTTATTTAAGGAAACAGGAAGTGTTCAGTCACATGTGAAACGTCAACCACGACCTGCAACACATGATGATGCCCAAGTAGGTGTTTTAGCTGCTGTTGCGCCTAATCCGCACATCAGTAGCAGACAAATTGCGCGAGAATCGGGAATCTCAAAAACGTCGGTGTTGAGAATGCTACATCAACATCGATTGCAACCGTACCATATTTCTTTGCACGAGGAATTGCATGGTGACGACTTTGAACGCCGTGTGTAGTTCTGCCTTTGGGCACAAGAGAAATTACGGGACGATGACAGATTCTTTGCACGCGTTCTATTTAGCGACGAAGCGTCATTCACCAACGGCGGTAACGTAAACCGGCATAATGTGGACTATTGGGCAACGGAAAATCCACGATGGCTGCGACAAGTGGAACATCAGCGACCTTGGCGGGTTAATGTATGGTGCGGCATTATGGGAGGAAGGATAATTGGCTCCCATTTTATCGCTGGCAATCGAAATGGTGCAATGTATGCTGATTTCCTACGTAATGTTATACCGATGTTACTACAAGATGTTTCACTGCATGACAGAATGGCGATATACTGCCAACATGATGGCGGTCCGGCACATAGCTCGCGTGCGGTTGAAGCGGTATTGAATAGCACATTTCATGACAGGTGGACTGGTCGTCGAAGCAACATACCATGGCCCGCACATTCACCGGATCTGGCGTCCCCGGATTTCTTTCTGTGGGAAAAGTTGAAGGATATTTGCTATCGTGATCCACTGACAACGCCTGGCAACATGCGTCAGCGCATTGTCACTGCATGTGCGAACATTACGGAAGGCGAACTACTAGCTGTTGACAGGAATGTCGTTACACGTATTGCCACATTCATTGAGGTTGACGGACATCATTTTGAGCATTTATTGCGTTAATGTGTTATTTACAGGTAATCACGCTGTAACAGCATGCGTTCTCAGAAATGATAAGTTCACAAAGGTACATGTATCACATTGGAACAACCGAAAAAAAAAGTTCAAACGTACCTACGTTCTGTATTTTAATTTAAAAAACCCACCTGTTAGCAACTGTTCGTTTAAAATTGTAAGCCATATGTTTGTGACTATTACAGCGCCGTCTATCACAAAGCGAAAAAAGTGGTCTAACTAAAACATTCATATTTCTTCACGTACTACACGAACATGTAATAAAAATGGGGGTTCCTACTTAAAAAAAAACGCAGTTGATATCCGTTTGACCTATGGCAGCGCCATCTAGAGGGCCAACTATAGCGCCATCTGGTTTCCCCCTTCAAGCTAGACAAGTTTCGTTCTTTGTAGTTTTTTCGTTTGACGGTTTTTTCTTGAGATATATGGCCCGGTCACGATCAATGGACCACCCTGTATATATGTGTGTGTGTGTGCGAAGTCATGCATTGTTTGCCATGATGCGTACATATGAATACAAAACTGCTGCAAATCTACATTTCAGTTTAACTTATATACCGGGTGATCAAAAAGTCAGTATCATTTTGAAAACTTTATAAACCACGGAATAATGTAGATAGAGATGTAAAAATTGACACACATGCTTGGAATGACATGGGGTTTTATTAGAACAAAAAAATGGTAGACGCGTGAAAGATCTCTTGCGCGTTTCGTTTGGTGATGATCGTATGCTCAGCCGCCACTTTCGTCATGCTTGGCCTCCCAGATCCCCAGACCTCACTCCGTGCGATTGTTGGCTTTGGGGTTACCTAAGTCGCAAGTGTATCGTGATCGACCGACATCTCTAGGGATGCTGAAAGACAACATCCGAAGTCAATGCCTCACCATAACTCTGGACATGATTTACAGTGCTGTTCACAACATTATTCTTCGACTACAGCTATTGTTGAGGAATGATGGTGGACATATTGAGCATTTCCTGTAAAGAACATCATCTTTGCTTTTTCTTACTTTGTTATGCTAATTATTGCTATTCTGATCAGATGAAGCACCATCTGTCGGACATTTTGTGAACTTTTGTATTTTTTGGTTCTAATAAAACCCCATGTCACTCCAAGCATGTGTGTCAATTTGTACCTCTCTATCTACATTATTTCGTGATTTATTCAGTTTTCAAATTTATACTGACTTTTTGATCACCCGGTACACTAATGCTAAACGGAAGAACTACGATTCTAAGTGCAAATTATTTTGCAACATTAGACTTGGGCAAAGGAAAATGGTTTACTGGACTGGCAGCCTTCGGGGTGTATAAAGCAATGTCAAATATCACATCATCAAACTGTAAATTAAATCTAGCAGGTAACAAGTCTGTAAGTGTTTCCTATGGCGAAATCGATACTGATTATGTCAGTGCATATTTAAAACGGTTTACAGAAGGGTCTGAGTTACATTCAAGTATCAATAAGCTTAATATGGAGATGTGAATAACCGAGGAGGCTACTGACGAGAAGAGGAAGGATCAATAGGACACTTTTGTGTTTTACAAAGAGACAATGTCTGGCATCAGATTCTGGTAAAGTTTATGTGTCAAGTGGTAGCTATATTACCAACTATTACTATTCACACTGAGTGCAATATAACAAAAATTGCTTATCTAAATGATTCATCCGAAATTTACATTTTTTTCCTGCATCAGACCCTTAAGCGCTACAGCGTGCAACTATTTGTGTACCTGCTTCTACCAACATGCACAGGACGTACATGAACTATTAAAATGGCAGTAAAACTTGAAATGCTGTGATTCGTAATAATTGCACTGCAAACGGGCCGCAATGGAAATTCTAAAAATGATTCTAGTGAATTTGATCACTTGTAAATTAACAAAGGAGAAGGTACTCTTAATTCAGAATTCTATCCACGAGCATCTTAGAACAGGATTGCGAGTAGAACATTTACACCTTACTATATGACTTGTAGACGAAATTTTAAAGCACTAATTATGATGGTCTTAAAGACGGTAGCTGTATCTTATCACCGAGGGAACTGAAGAAAACGACTCCCATTGTCGTAATCGACTATTGGAAACAAAACGAAATCATTAAATCAGGTCTAGCTGACGTACGTAGTCAGTTTATAACCATGGATAACTTCCCATGGGTCACACCTACCTAATTTGCATGGCCGTGTCATAAATAACACACCGTTCAGTTGGTACAAAGAGATGGTTAAAAGGAATTTTAAACAATTTCACTATGATACGTATTTCCATATGTTAATTGATTTCAGTCGTCCCAGAATTCCACGACGACAATGGTTTATTTATGGTGAAAAATGTCACGTTCATCACTTTAGGAGAAAAAGTACGTGTTATCACAACATTCAGTACGATTGTGGCATCGCAAAAACTATTTCCCAGTGTTACATGCTTGAAAACACGATGAACGACATTGTGGTTGGTGCATCATTTCTATGGGATCTGATGCGATGAACCTGGTATTCAATACACGGACTTAACAAGTGGTTCAAATGGCTCTGAGCACTATGGGACTTAACATCCGAGTTCATCAGTCCCCTAGAACTTAGAACTACTTTAACCTAACTAACCTAAGGACATCACACACATCCATGCCCAAGGCAAGATTTGAATCTGCGACCGTAGCAGTCGCAGCGTTTCCAGACTGAATCGCCTAGAACCGCTATGCCAACACGGCCGGCACGGACTTTACAGCGACGCTGATGATGTGCGATCATACAAAGTGTAAAAACGGCTAGAATTAGAACAAATGGGTATGTAGCAGTGCGATCTCTTGAAGACAAGAAGACATAGGATACTAGTCCTCCTACTCTGAAGATTGTAAGTGATAGAGTTACCAAAGCATTTTACAATATAACACTACAGTTAAAATCGATGTTAAAACAAACTACTTGTTTTAAACAAAGCTGCTTTACTTTACTCACCTACAACACGTGCGAATAGATGTAGTGCACGCCCACTGATAGTTACAGAGGGGGCAAGGTGGCGCGGCGTGGTTATGGAAGAGAGCGTGGAGACATTCGCTTTCCCATCTCCGCAGAGTGCGCGAAACCACTGGTTTAAAAATCATACGGTCGTAACGCCGTGTCTGAACAGCAATTAGCCATACGTATCGTGGCGGTGATAAACACTCGTGAGCAGAGATTATGAAAGCGAATGTGGAAACACTCGTTTATCCATCCCCGTACAAGTTGGCGAAAATAAATTTCTCGAGCCATAAAGGCCGTTCTTGAACAGCAATTAGCCGGACGAACTGTGACGGTTGAAACCCTTGCTCGTGTAAACCATGAATGTAAGCGTTCCCCGTATCGTTAAACTTCTTCTGCGACCTACATCGGTAATGCGAAATTCTCGTGCGGGCACTGTGATAATGCAAGTGTACACGGAAACAATCGTTTGTGCTTCTCGTTAACTTTCTCCCACAAACTACAGCGGTCGTAACGACGTTTGAAGATACTTGCTAAAAGGTTAATTATGGACGGGCGCAGATATTACATACTATCTCTGGATGTCTCCGATTGTATGAATGATTTACAAATACTTTTCTTTCGTAGCACCTCACTGTAGCGTACACTCAGGGGTAGGAGCGGAGTAATAAGGTGCTTTGGTCTCTGCATAAGACGTCTGAGAACGAACCGCCTGCATCATCCCCACATAGCGCCGATGGGTCTCAGGAACGCAGCGAGCGCCAGCATCCTTGTCCTTTACACAACTACAAAATCGTTTTGGCACTTAATTTTTAGATGTACAAACGAAAAATTATTATCTGTTTTACAGCTAAAACGATCGAATATTTTCCATTGCAGATAAGGTATTCCGTAGGTACCCATCCTGAAACACATACCTATACACTGAGGCGACAAAAGAAATGAGATAGCAATATGCACATATACACTAATGGCCATTAAAATTACTACACAAAGAAGATGACGTGCTACAGATGCGAAATTTAATCGACAGGAAGAAGATACTGCGATGTGCAAGTCATTAGGTTTTCAAGGCATTCACAAAAGGTTGGCGCCTGTGGCGACACCAACAACGTGTTGACATGAGGAAAGTTTCCAACCGATTTCTCATACACAATCAGCAGTTGACCGGCGTTGCCTGGTGAAACGTTGCTGTGATGCCTCGTGTAAGGAGGAGAAATGTGGACCATCACGTTTCCGACTTTGATAAAGGTCGGATTGTAGCCTATCGCGATTGCGGTTTATCGTATCGTGACATTGCTGCTCGCGTTGTTCGAGATCCAATGACTGTTAGCAGAATATGGAATCGGTGAGTTCAGGAGGGTAATAGGGAAGGTCGTACTGGATCCCAACGGCCTCGTATCACAAGCAGTCTAGAAGACAGGCATCTTATCCGCATGGCTGTAACGGATCATACAGCCACGTCTAGATCCCTGAATCAACAGATGGGGACGTTTGCAATACAACAACCATCTGCACGAACATTTCGACGAATTTGCAGAAGCAGTGACTATCAGCTCGGAGACCATGGCTGCGGTTACCCATGACGCTGCATCACAGACAGGAGCGCCAGCGATGGTGTACTCAACGACGAAACTGCGTGCAAAAATGGCAAAACGTCATTTTTTCCGATGAATCCAGGTTCTGTTTACAGCATCATGATGGTCGCATCCGTGTTTGACGACATCGTGGTGTACGCACATTGGCAGCGTGTATCCGTCATCGCCATACTGGCGTAGCACCCGGCGTGATGGTATGGTGCGCCATTGGTTACACGTCTCGGTCACTTCTTGTTCGCAATGACGGCACTTTGAACAGTGGACGTTACATTTCAGATGTGTTACGACCCGTGGCTCTACCCTTCATTCGATTCCTGCTAAACCCTACATTTCAGCAGGATAATGCACGACCGCCTGTTGCAGGTCCTGTACGGGCCTTTCTGAATAAAGAAAATGTTCGACTGCTGCCCTGGCCAGTATATTCTTCAGATCTCTCAC
Source organism: Schistocerca cancellata (assembly GCF_023864275.1). Lineage (NCBI taxonomy): Eukaryota > Metazoa > Arthropoda > Insecta > Orthoptera > Acrididae > Schistocerca > Schistocerca cancellata. The sequence goes on from NC_064628.1 coordinate 283,814,219, forward strand.
CAATTGAAAACGTCTGGTCAATGGTGGCCGAGCAACTGGCTCGTCACAATACGCCAGTCACTACTCCTGATGAACTGTGGTATGGTGTTGAAGCTGCATGAGCAGCTGCACCTGTACACGCCATCCAAGCTCTGTTTGACTCAATGCCCAGGCGTATTAAGGCTGTTATTATGGCCAGAGGTGGTTGTTCTATGCACCCAAATTGCGTGAAAATGTAATCACATGTCAGTTGTAGTATAATACACTCCTGGAAATTGAAATAAGAACACCGTGAATTCATTGTCCCAGGAAGGGGAAACTTTATTGACACATTCCTGGGGTCAGATACATCACATGATCACACTGACAGGACCACAGGCACATAGACACAGGCAACAGAGCATGCACAATGTCGGCACTAGAGATGCTGGATGTAGTCCTGTGGAACGGCTTGCCATGCCATGTCCACCTGGCGCCTCAGTTGGACCAGCGTTCGTGCTGGACGTGCAGACCGCGTGAGACGACGCTTCATCCAGTCCCAAACATGCTCAATGGGGGACAGATCCGGAGATCTTGCTGGCCAGGGTAGTTGACTTACACCTTCTAGAGCACGTTGGGTGGCACGGGATACATGCGGACGTGATTTGGCCTGTTGGAACAGCAAGTTTCCTTGCCGGTCTAGGAATGGTAGAACGATGGGTTCGATGACGGTTTGGATGTACCGTGCACTATTCAGTGTCCCCTCGACGATCACCAGTGGTGTACGGCCAGTGTAGGAGATCGCTCCCCACACCATGATGCCGGGTATTGGCCCTGTGTGCCTCGGTCGTATGCAGTCCTGATTGTGGCGCTCACCTGCACGGCGCCAAACACGCATACGACCATCATTGGCACCAAGGCAGAAGCGACTCTCATCGCTGAAGACGACACGTCTCCATTCGTCCCACCATTCACGCCTGTCGCGACACCACTGGAGGCGGGCTGCACGATGTTGGGGCGTGAGCGGAAGACGGCCTAACGGTGTGCGGGACCGTAGCCCAGCTTCATGGAGACGGTTGCGAATGGTCCTCGCCGATACCCCAGGAGCAACAGTGTCCCTAATTTGCTGGGAAGTGGCGGTGCGGTCCCCTACGGCACTGCGTAGGATCCTACGGTCTTGGCGTGCATCGGTGCGTCGCTGCGGTCCGGTCCCAGGTCGACGGGCACGTGCACCTTCCGCCGACCACTGGCGACAACATCGATGTACTGTGGAGACCTCACGCCCCACGTGTTGAGCAATTCGGCGGTACGTCCACCCGGCCTCCCGCATGCCCACTATACACCCTCGCTCAAAGTCCGTCAACTGCACATACGGTTCACGTCCACGCTGTCGCGGCATGCTACCAGTGTTAAAGACTGCGATGGAGCTCCGTATGCCACGGCAAACTGGCTGACACTGACGGCGGCGGTGCACAAATGCTGCGCAGCTAGCGCCATTCGACGGCCAACACCGCGGTTCCTGGTGTGTCCGCTGTGCCGTGCGTGTGATCATTGCTTGTACAGCCCTCTCGCAGTGTTCGGAGCAAGTATGGTGGGTCTGACACACCGGTGTCAATGTGTTCTTTTTTCCACTTCCAGGAGTGTATATTTGTCCAATGAATACCCGTTTATCATCTGCATTTGTTCTTGGTGTAGAAATTTTAATTGCCAGTAGTGTATAAATGGCTGTAGCATCGCGTTCACAAGGTGGTAAAGGGCAGTCCATTGGTGTAGCTATTATTTGTACTAAGATGATTAGTGTGAAAAGATTTCCGACGTAATTATGGCCGCACGACGGGAATTAACAGACTTTGAACGCTAGATGCATGGGGCATTCCATTTCGGAAATCGTTATAGAGTTCAATATGCCGATACCTACGGTGCCGATAATCCGAAATTTCAGGCATTTGTCCTCACTACGGGTAACGCAGTGGCCGACGGCCTTCACTTTACGAACGGGAGCAGCTGCTTCTGCGTAGATTTGTCGGTGCTAACAGATAAGCAACGCTGCTTGAAATAATCACAGAAATCATTGTGGGACGTACGACGAACGTATGCATTAGGGCAGTGCGGCGAAATATGTCTTTATTACGCTATGGCAGCAAACGACCGACGCGAGTGCCTTTGCTAACAGCACTACGTCGTTGCAGCGCATCTCTTTGGCTCGTGACCATTTGGTTGGACACTAGATGACTGTAAAACCGTGGACTAGGCAGATGAGACCTGATGTTACGAGGCTGAGTCAAATGAAAACCTTAAATATTTTTAAATGTTATTTATTGTGCAGAAGTGGTACAAAACTGCATCACGTTTCAACATAATCTCCCCCACGCTCAATGCAAGTTCTCCAGCGCTTACAAAGTGCATAAATTCCTTCAGAAACAAATTCTTTTGGTAGTCCGCGCAACCACTCATGCACCGCGTGGCGTACGTCTTCATCAGAATGGAACTTCTTTCCTCCCATTGCGTCTCTGAGTGGTCCAAACATATGGAAATCACTTGGGGCAAGGTCTAGTGAGTACCGTGGATGAGGTAGGCACTCAAAATGCAGGTCTGTTATTGTTGCAACTGTTGTACGGGCAGTGTGGAGCCTTGCATTGTCATGTTGCAAAAGGACACCTGCTGACAGCAATCCACGTCGCTTTGATTTGATTTCAGGCCGCAGATGATTTTTTAGGAGATCTATGTATGATGCACAGGTGACAGTGGTCCCTCTAGGCATGTAATGCCCCCAAACTGACGCCTTTTGCCTCCCAAAAGCGAGTCACCATAACCTTTCCTGCTGATGATTCAGTTAGAAACTTCTTTGGTTTTGGTGATGAGGAATGGTGCCGTTCCTTGCTCGCTCTCTTCGTTTCCAGTTGGGGAAAGTGAACCCAGGTATTGTCCCCTGTAACGATTCTTGCAAGGAAGCCATTACTTTCTCGTTCAAAGCGCCGAAGAAGTTTTTCACAAGCATCAACACGTCGTTCTCTCATTTGAGGAGCCAGCTGCTGGGGCACCCATCTTGCAGACACTTTGTGAAACTGGAGCACATCATGCACAACGTGGTGTGCTGACCCATGACTAATCTGTATACATGCTGCAATGTCATTCAGTGTCACTCGGCGGTTTTCCTTCACTACGGCTTCAACTGCTGCAGTGTTCTGTCGAGTCACAACTCGTTGTGCCTGACCTGGACGAGGAGCATCTTCCACTGAAGTCACACCATTTGCGAACTAACTACTCCTTTCGTTGACTTGCTGCTGTGACAAACAGGCATCACCCTTCTGAACCTATGACCTATGACCTCAGCACTTTGGTCCCATAAGACCTTACCATAAATTACCAATTTCCAGATTTAGGATGAGTCCTCATAGGTATTTAAACTAGTATAAACTTGTATACTTGAGATATTTTGCTAGACTTTGTAAACATGGTTTCCCATTTAAGTATCTCTAAGTATCGAGGAGATTGTATTGTTTTTTTTCCATAAGAAATTTTTGTTATGCCACAGCCAAGGTAGCCCGTGAGGGCTGGCAACCCATATTACACCACAGAGGACGAGGCTGTCTATATCCAAGGCGTACCAATAGCACCATGGTAAATACCAACTATTTACATACAAGATAATGGAAACAGACATCCCAAGCACTACTTCCTGTAGGGGAAGCTCGAGCCACGGCCTGCAGGAAGTATAACTACGCCATAACCTGATTGGCTGGAGACAGCTATTTAGGGGCTAGAACCAGCCCCGAAGTTTAGTTCACTCTGGATGCCGACCTCGTGTACTTCGACCGCTGAATTGGACTCTTACTAGTGTATGTGTGTGTTACCACGAACCTTTGCGGAAAGTTAGAACTGAACTTTTGTTTGCCTCAATTAGGAGACTTTTACTGGCATCGTTACTGATACCTTTCTTTTGCTGTTCAGTCATCAACCTTCTGATCTTTCATCAATAAAAGTTGTGTTTGTGAAAAATTCCGAATTGTCAGTCACAACAATTTTCAGTCCACTTTTAGCCGGTATTTCATGGAGTCTTTTGAGGGAATTTATCACCTCTACTCTGTTGTTTGAAACCTCGCTGCACTGTCTGCATAAGCTAAACTGTGTAAACGAATTTTAGTTTCTTGTAGTCTGCTAATGCTTGTTCCTTCCTTTTCATAGCACAAGATTTAACTGTGCGGGGGGTAGTCTGTCTCCCTGTCGGACTCATGTCTACATATCCAAAGCTTCAGACATTTCACCTTGTAATTTAACTTCTGGGATGGTGTCGTTTAATATTTGTTTAATCAATGTATTGTCCTTCCATCCACTTTAAACTCTTCTAGTGCACATCTGTATTCTGAACAGTATTTTTTAAGCCCTCGAAGATGTTTGCTGTTCTTGTAAGACCGTCTTCAAACTGAAAATTTGTTCCACACAAGATCTTCTTTTCCTAAAACCTGCTTGATACTCGCCAATTGAAAGGTCCGTTTCTGGTTCAAGATTTTTAATAAGATTTTTGAAAGAATTTTTAAGTAATCACTAACAAAGACATCACTCTGTAGTTATTACATTAGTTTGATCCATTTATTCTGTAATCGGTGGATTATTCCACATTGTCTTTCTTTAGGTGTTGTTGCCTCCAACCAAATACCTGAGGGACGTTATACATTGACTGCTTGAGGCTTTTACCGCCTATTCTCCACTTTCTGTTATCATCATATCTTCTCCTCGAGCTTAATTGTTTTTAAGTTCACATATTGCTTTGTCAGCTTCTTATATTGTTGGAGGCGCTGATTCTACGTTTGGCTCAGATTTTCCAAATGTAAATTCGGCTACAGGAGATACAGAGTTTAAAAGATCATAAACTACTGGTCTAGGAATATAATGAATTTTTTTTGAGATAGAGAAGTTGGTGTCCATGCATCAGCATGGCTTTAGAAAGCATCGCTCCTGCGAAACGCAACTCGCGTTTTTTTCGCATGATACCATGGATGAAGGGTATCAGACGGATGCCATATTTCTTGACTTCCGGAAAACGTTTGACTCGGTGCCCCACTGCAGACTCCTAACTAAGGTACGAGCATATGGGATTGGTTCCCAAGTATGTGAGTGGCTCGAAAACTTCTTAAGTAATAGAAGCCAGTACGTTGTCCTCGATGGTGAGTGTTCATCGGAGGTGAGGGCATCATCTGGAGTGCCCCAGGGAAGTGTGGTAGGTCCGCTGTTGTTTCCTATCTACATAAATGATCTTGATAGGGTGGATAGCAATGTGCGGCTGTTTGCTGATGGGAAGGTGTCGTCGATGAGTGACTGTAGGAGGATACAAGATGACTTGGACAGGATTTGTAATTGGTGTAAAGAATGGCAGCTAACTCTAAATATAGATAAATGTAAATTAATGCAGATGAATAGGAAAAAGAATCCTGTAATGTTTGAATACTCCATTAGTAGTGTAGCGCGTGACACAGTCACGTCGATTAAATATTTGGGCATAACATTGCAGAGCGATATGAACTGGGACAAGCATGTAATGGCAGTTGTGGAGAAGGCGGATGGTCGTCTTCGGTTCATTGATAGAATTTTGGGAAGATGTGGTTCATCTGTAAAGGAGACAGCTTATAGAACGCTGGTGCGACCTATTCTTGAGTACTGCTCGAGCGTTTGGGATCCCTATCAGGTCGGATTGAGGGAGGACATAGAAGCAATTCAGAGGCGGGCTGCTAGATTTGTTACTGGTAGGTTTGATCATCACGCGAGTGCTACGGAAATGCTTCAGGAACTCGGGTGGGAGTCCCTAGAGGAAAGGACGCGATCTTTTCGTGAATCGCTACTGAGGAAATTTAGAGAACCAGCATTTGAGGCTGACTGCAGTACAATTTTACTGCCGCCAACTTCAATTTCTCAGAAAGACCACAAAGATAAGAGAGATTAGGGCTCGTATAGAGGCATATAGGCAGCCATTTTTCCCTCGTTCTGTTTGGGAGTGGATTGCGGAGTATGTATGTAGATGTAGGAGTAACGTGTTCGAGTAGTAATCAGATCGTCCTGGGTACAGGGTTTGAACATCGTCACTGCTTAAATTTTCAACAAAAATCATCAGCAATGGCGGCCGAAGACTTCTCGCATACGAAGTCACCCTCGTTCTGCCAGCGGCCTTGTCAAAGAGTGCGGAGGAGCGGAAAGTGTTTCAGGGCACGCCCTTGCCATAGGGTTGGGAAAATGCCGCTAAAAGGCGGAAGAATCAGCAGTGACCAATAGTACGAGTTCGCACAAGCAATAGAAACCACTGTATTAAGGACTCATACAGTAATGTCTATCGACAGGAGATCTGCCTGTAACTGGAAAAGTGGTAACAATAACACTTTTCCAGTTACAGACAGAGAGACATCGGCAAAAGATTCCTCCGCCCTGATCGCCGAGAGAGGACTGGCAAGGGTTAGGTGACCATGAGAAAAAGATTGAATAACCTACGGAAGGGTAACGTCCCACGAATTGGAGCGTGGAATATCAGAAGTTTGAACATTACAGGTAAGGTAGAAAATCTGAGAAGGGAAATCCTGAAGGTAAGTCTAGATACGGTGGGTCAGCGCGTTGATATGGAAAGAATACAAGGATTCTTGGCCAGACAAATATAGCGTAACATCAACAGCAGTGGAAAATGGTGCAAGGGGGAGCATGTTGACATTTCTTGTCTAAAAATATATCTGGAAAGTATCCGTTTGTTATTTGTCTTGCACTCTTTTTCTATTTGTGCTAATGTGGTTTTATCATACTGTCGTTTTACGAATCGAACAATTTTGTAAGTATGTTTCTGAACGGTGGTGAATTCATGCCACTTTTGTCTGGTTTTATGGAAGTTCCGATCTTCCTAGGCTTTAATTATTTGCTCTGTGGCCTTATCTCACATATTAATCCACCACCCATGTTTACGTTTCTTTGAGAGTATGACAGTACGTTGGGAAGGTTGTAAGAGAGTATCTTTAAGTCCTGAGCAGCTGGAAACTCTTGGCTGAGGATGTTTGGACAGAAGATGATCCATTTTTTTTTAAAGAATTTCTGGTTGTGTTCTTAGATTTTTGTTTATTCTTGATGTCTTTCTACTTGCCTACCATTTATTTTTAATAAATATGTGGGTATCATAATCGAAGAACACTTTTTTTACTTTTAATTTCTAAATTTCTTTTTAATTTTTGTTTGAGATTGCAATTTTCTCTATTTTAAATTCTCTAAGATAAGGTGTTGGAGATTTTAAAATTTCCTCTTCTTAGGCAATGCCAGAAAATCTGTTGACATCAGTTTCATTTGCAGAATTTTTATGAGTCCTTTCGTGAGCAGGGTACAATCTTGCATTTGTTCTGAATTTCTTTTCCTCGCCAGTTTGTGTCTGCCCTCCAAATTTTAATATGGTGATCGGGTACAGCAGCTCAAGTTTCTGCCTCTTAATTCCCAGAATTGCTCCCCTTCATGTTGTAATTCTTTTGGTTATAATGTTGCATGGTCATTGATTAATACAGAAGCCTTGTTCCCTAATTTTATTGATAACATTCCGAATGTGAAGTAAGATTCAGTATTAGATTTATTGTATTTATTTTGATTGTAAACCAAGTTCCAAAATGCAGTGGTGTGTTGGGTTCCTAGATTCCTAGTTCACCTTCGTAAATTCTGTGATTTCCTGAAGCAAACTGGCATTCTTTTTTATATGTCGTTCCTTATTGTGTCTGGATTTAGATGTTTCTCTAGTATATCTGTCAGTTGCTTTAATTTTCCCGGTTTTAGAGGTGTGTTTGGGTTTTGGTACCTATGAATGTTTTGCCCTTGGATGAAGAGATTTGGGAAGTTCATGTACTTTCGCGCATGATGTTCTCGGTCCTCCGGAATCCGACAACCTAGAAATTTAGTAGAGTCTGGGGTAGCTGCATTCTTTGTATACGCGTCTATCACGTTAAAGATAACGTGAGGATCAATTTTTTCCAGCTCATTATTACAGCTGTGTTACTGAGCTTTAGAGGTTGCCTCACGCTGTTTTCTGATACTTTTTTACGGCTTCTCTATATGCTAAGCTTCCTTTTTTATTAGGGACTAGGACCGGCAGTAGAAAGACATGTTAGAGAGCCAGCCACTGCGTAATGTGAAAGAGGTGATTCATTTATTAATCAGTAAACAGTGTTACATTACTCTAAACACGTGTGTGTAAATGGTGTTTACATACAGTGTATTGTAATTTAAAGTATTGCTTTGTAGATTATTGTATAGCCGTGGAGGAGGAATCGCAGTCAAATATACATGAGACAACTCCTAGCGTTTGAGCTGACTATTACCGAGTATATGAGAAAGTAGCAGTCGCTGCGTTAATCTTTTTTGCGATTGTTGTCTAATGTGATACTTAGAAGTTTGTTTTTGTTATAGGATTGTTTCGTCACAGAAACTCTGGAATCGCAACAGCCCACGTCTACCGAACAATTGTTGGCATCAACATCATCACAGTTTCGCTTTTCATCGCCACAGACCAGACCAGATCTGTAACTGTAGTAGTATCAACACAACCTGGTGTTTTGCATCCATGTTGCCGCAGCCTATGCACCCGCAGTCTAGGGCATGGCGTCTCTGGCTAGTAATAAAAACGTCCTCGGTCCTGGGTTCGACCCTACCACCGCTCACCTTCTGAATAAAAATCATCAGCTATGGCGGCAGAAGACCTTAGGCTTAAGAAGTCACCCTCGTTCTGACAACGGCCCTCTCAAAGAGGGTGGAGGAGCGGACAATGGTTTAGGGCACTCTCTTGCATTTGGGGTGGGAAACTGCCCCTAAAAGGCGAAAGAATCAGCAATGATCAACGATATGAGGATGCAGAATGCAAAGTAAATCACAATATTAAAGACACATAATGTGTACCCACCACTAATTGAAAAAGTGCAAGCGGGAAAGCCGGCCGTTGTGGCCGAACGGTTTTAGACGCTTCACTCTGGAACCGCGAGACAGCTACGGTCGCAGGTTCAAATCCTGCCTCGGACATGGATGTGTGTGATGTCCTTAGGTTAGTTAGGTTTAAGTAGTACTAAGATCTAGGGGACTGATGACCTCAGATGTTAAGTCCCATAGTGCTCAGAGTCAGCCAGAACTTAAAGCGGGAAAAGATTCTGGTCTAGTCCAGCATTCGGATTTCCGGGAGCGAACAGCAAAGGGAGAGGTGACCAGGGGGAAAAGTTTGCATAACCAACCGAAGAGTAACGTTCTACAAGTCAGGATGTGGACTGTGAGAATTCTGGACGTGGTAGGGAAGCTAGAAAATCTTTAAAGCGAAATGTTAAAGCTCCCTCTAGATACAGTGAGAGTCCGTGAAATAGGAAAGGAGACGAGTACAGCGTAATGTCAACAGCTGTAGCAGTGGTGCAATACGAGAAGTATTGCTTATGAATAGGAAGGTAGGGCTGAGAGTGAGTTATTGTGAAGAGTTCAGAGTTTAGGATTGTTCTCATCAGAATCGACAGCGAACCAACATCGACAACAATAATTCAGGTACACATACCGACGTCGAAATCAGACGATGAAAGGGTAGAGAAAGCGTATGAAGACACTGAACGGGTAATTTAGGGAGGATTTGAATGTGGTTGTAGGGGGAGGAGTAGAAGAAGGGGTTATTGGAGAACACGGGCTTGATTGTAGGAATGGGATAGGAAAAAGACTAATTGAATTCCGCAATACATTTCTGCTAGTAATAGAGACTACTCTGTTCAAGAATCACGGGAGGAGGGAGTGCACATGGGAAAGGCCAAAGTCACTGGAAGATATCAGTTCGATTACATCACGATCAGGCAGAGATGCCATAATCAGATATTGGATTGTAGGTCGTACCCAGGAGCAGATATAGACTCAGATCATTATTTAGTAATGATGAAGAGTAGGCTGAAGTTTATGAGACTAGTGGGGAAGAATCAATGTGTAATGAAGTGGGATACTGTAATTCCAAGGAATGAAGAGGTATACTTGAAGTTTTCTGAGGCTGTACCTGCTATGATAATGAATAATTCGGTAGACAGTTCCGTTGAAGAGGAATGAACATTTCTAGAGAGGACTATCACAGAAGTTGGAAAGAAACATAGGTACAATAATGGTGACTGTGAAGTAAACATGGGTAACTGAAGATACACTTCGTTGATCCACGAACGAAAGAAGTACAAAAATATTCAGGGAAATTCAGGCAAACAGAAATACAAGTCATTTAGGAATTAAATAAACAGGAAGCGCAGGGAAGCTCAGACGAAAAGGTTGCATGACAAACGTGAGTAAATCGAAAAAGAAATGATTGTTAGTAGAACTGACTCAGAATATGGAAAAGTCAAAACAACTCTGCTGGCATTAAAAGCAAGGGCGGTAACGTTAAGAATGCAATGGAAATTGCAGTGTTAAATGCAAAGGAGAGAGGACGTAGTTGTGAAGAGTACATTGAAGGCCTCTATGTGGGGCAGCATTTGTCTGATGACGTGAGAGAAGAAGGGACGAAATAAAGAATCCAGTTTTAAAATCAGAATTTAACAGAGCTTTGGACGACTTAAAATGAAGTAAGGCAGAGGGGACAGATAAAATTCCATCTTAATGTTTAAACTCATTGGGGAAAATAGCGACAAAACAACTATTGACGCAGGAATGTCGAACGTATGAGACTGGTTTACTTACGTCAGACGGCAAAGCAGTTAACTGCTAGAACCACCGCATTATCAACTAAACTGCTCGTGCATACAAGTAGCTGACAAGAACAGTCTACGGGGAATAGAAAAGAAAATCGAGAATCTGTTAGATGACGATCGGTTTGTCTTTAGGAATAGTAAAGTCCCCCAGAGAGGCAGTTCTGGCGTTGCAGCTGATAATGGAAGCAAGAGTAAAGAAAAATAATGACACATTCTTAGGATGTTTCGATCCGCAAAAAGCGTTCGGCCATGTGACATGCTGCAAGATGCTCGAAATTCTGAATAAAATAGGCTTAAACTATAAAGAAAAAATGGTTCAAATGGCTCTGAGCACTATGGGACCTAAATTCCGAGGTCATCAGTCCCCTAGAATTTAGAACTACTTAAACCTAACTAACCTAAGGACACCACACACATCCATGTCCGAGGCATGATTCGAACCTGCGACCGTAGCGGTCGCACGGTTCCAGACTGTAGCGCCTAGAACCGCTCGGCCACCCCGGCCGGCAAACTGCTGAGAAAGACAGGTAATATACAATATGTACAAGAACCAAGAGGGAACAATGAGCCTGGAAGACCAAGAACGAAGTGCTCGCATTAAAAAGGTGTAAGATAGGGATGTAGTTTTTCGCCCCTACCGTTCAATTTGTATATCAATAGTTGGATTAAAATTCAGAGTGAAAGAATATCACAGGTAAGATTCGCCGAAGTCTAGTGATGGTAAAACTGCATATAGTTTTGTTAATCCTATGCATTTTTCTGATTTCTACGGTTAGCGGCAGAAACATACATATTTATTGCTAATCTCTAGTAGCGACAAAGCAGCATTACTGCTGTGAACTTGGAGGGTGATCCCATTGCCTCATATTCTAGCATCACGAAACGGACGTAGCATTTTCAGCCACATATCAAATAATATGTTTATTTTATCACACTCTTATCATTTTGCATTGTACATTGGGACAGATGCACTGAGATGGCTGCTCTCTGAGCTTGAAAATATTCCAATGAACGTTGACGAGATTTATAACACCGTCATTACTATGACTAAAACGCCGGAAGGGCAATTATAGTATGAGAATGGAGTTGAATGCTATATTCGTGTTCAGTGAATAGATAAACAAGCTGAAGAAACTGTGTAGGTATCGTTGTCATCTAACAGGTAAAGTCCATGGTGCAGCACATAATCCGTGCAATTTGAATTATCAGCGTTTGCAGCACATATTCTTTTTTTCAAAAATTGAACAGATATGATGCTTACTTCCTTGTTGAAGCTTGACTGAATTTGATTAAGCTAATGAACAGATCAGCGTTATAGCTGAGAGCACAAAAAAAGATATTTCATTTTCAAAGAGGATGACAAAGTGTATTGCGCTACACTTCCTACCCACCCTTCATGCCGGCTCTACTGCAGAAACTTGCTGGGAGCATGTGTCAAGACATTTGCATCTCACTCGGGCAGCACATATTGATGACGCTAAACTTCAACTCGTAATGAGGAAAGGTGTCTCCCCATATGAATATTTAGATTCAGAGAAGACACTCCGTAAAGCCTTGTTACCAAATGTAGCCACATTCTGCAGTAAACTTCCTGGAAACGAAATAACGAATGTGCTACGTATTTGGGACGAGTCAATGATTCTAATCTAAGGGGGTATAGGGAAGTATGCGTCCCTTCATATGAATACTAATGTACACTAACTTGCAGACGTCTTCAGACAATACCGGACTGTAAGCAGTGAGTTGGATTCTGCCTTCTGCTGTAACGCACCAGGGCTTTCACGGGACGCGATGTCGAAAACGACACGTATCACATCAGAACTACAATGACAGAAAAGAACACAGCATCAAGAAGGAGCTCTGCGACATAAACGAAAGTTGGCAGGCGTGTTTTTACATCTGAAACATGGTGCCTATTCCAGTTTTGTGGTGCTAGTTGCGCAGGTATTAGGATCCAAATCAGGTTTGATTTATATACACGCGGTAATGGTTGTGAGAGTTAGTTACCATTGAGATTGGACATGGTGAGTCGATGTTAGTCAAACATACCTTTAAAGCGACGAAGCCGCCATTATTTTCCACTGAGTGTGAATGAGGACATGTAATGCGCCTACGAGAAGCTGGATGTTCCTTCTGTGATATTGCAGAATGACTTGGCAGGAATGTAGGCACTGAACATGACTGCTGGCAGTGATGGTAACGAGAATGTACGGTAGCAAGAAGATCATGATCCGGACGTACACTTGGCACTACCGGGAGGGAAGACCGTTATGTTTGGCGTATGGCTCTGGCGCATCATACTGCATCTGCAGCAGCAATTTGAGCAGCATGTGGCACGACAACGACACAACGGACTGTTATAAATCTGTTACTTCGAGGACAAATCCGAGCCAGATGCCTTGTAGCGTGCACTTCACTGACTCCAAACCACCGCCACTTGCAACTTCAGTAGTGTCAAACGAGAGCCTATAGGAGGACAGGATGGAGATCTGTTGTGTTTCGTGATGAAACCTGGTTCGGTCTCTGTGCCAGTGATGGCTGTGTGTTGGTTAGAAGGAGGCCAGTTGGGGGCTGTCTGCGTGCCAGACGCACTGGACTTACACCAGGAGTTATGGTTTGGTGTGCGATTTAGTTTGACAGCAGGATAACTCTTGTGGTTATCCCACACACCTTAAATACAAATTTGTACGTTAGTCTGGTGATTTGACCTGTTGAGCTGCCATTCATAAACAGCATTCCGGGGTGTGTTTTCTACCAGGATAACGCTCGCCAATAGCGATATTGTAACCCAACATGATCTGCAGGATGTCGACGTTTGCCTTGGTCTGGTCACTCACCAAATCTGTCACCAATCGAACACATAAGGAACATCATCGGACGACAACCCCAGCTTCGTACACAAACAGCATTCACCATCCCTGAATTGATCAACCAATTCCCCCAGGCATGGAACTCTATCCGGCGCCTGTATAAAACAGTACGTGCACATTTTCATGCTCGCATTCAACATTCGAGGGCGGCCGTGACGTCAGCTAAACACACGAGTACCGTTATGCAAGATGTCGGTTTTTGGTGGGTTAGTGCCAAGCCCTCTGCCACACCCTCTGGTAGGAAGTTTAAATTTTGGCGTGAAATTGAATTAAGTGCTTCTACAGATCATATGGTAGTCCCCCGCCCCCCTTTCCGACTTTGGGCATGATGGCTCGTTATCCTCTCGGAAAATGCGCGTCAAATTATTAAATTTGGGGGGAATTTTGCTCGAAGAGTTTACGCCTACAGCTAGGGTAAGTTATTATGGTGTTGCCACGACTAGAGACTGCTCATTAGGTCATTCAATTCGAATTGAATTTTTGCGTCGAAATAGTCGAAGTTTTTTTCCTCATTTTACACATGGTGGGTATGTCTCTGCTGATCATTTGTGATCGGTGGCGGTACACTTCGCTGGACATCACAAAATAAAGAGATGCGAGTACAGTCGAACGTAAAAATTATACTCATTTTTCTCATAAAACTAAATGAAAATGGGCTTTGTCTACTTCCATGGAAAGAGAACACTTATTATCATCGTGTATGTTTTGTTTCTCATTTGTTTTTAATAGTTGTTTTTTTTTTTTATAGCAGTCCAGTTGAAGTTAAACAGTCCAGTGCAGAACGGTGGGCGACTTCCTCGGTCCTAGCTGGACCTTCCTCTGGAATTTCTTGTTGTTTCAAAGGACTCCTGTCATTCAGAGAACTACTTACAGATTACAAGAAAGAGTGTTGACATTAAACAAAAGTGTTTTCAATTGCAGAACGAGAGGAATATCGGAGGCGCTGAGGACCTGCCCGGTCTCTGAGCGACGAGCGTCACCGCAGGTGGGCCCACTAATCATTACGGGAGGCTGTGTCACTACACTTTAGACACCCAACATACATTTGTGACAACCGTCCAATTTTCTCCTATAGTTTAGTTAACTATACCCGCTTTTGTGTTGGCAGATTTGTTAAAATTTATTGAATTTCTTTAAATTTATCACCTACCTACTGCGTTAGTGGCTTAGTGTGGTGTTATCACCACAAGATAACGTAGATGATATCAGAACGATTAAGGACTCGAGAATTGACGCTGACGCAGCCAAGGTTCTTATTCTCAGAACACCACTATCTCCTAGAATTTACGCTGTTCCAAAGATACATAACGAAAGTTATCCTTTGGGGCCAATAGTGAATGGAATCAATTCGCCTACGTACAATTTGGCTAAGTATCTAGCCTGAAAATTAAGACGCCCTGTTGGCAAGACGGACTCTTATGAGAAGAATTCGACGCACTTTCTAGAACGCCAAAAGAGAGAAACATTTTTACATACAGACATCATGGTCAGCTTTGACGTGAATCCACTATTTACGCACGTGCCAGTAGATGAAACTATGCGAATCCTTCAGGAGTATGTCCCGCCAGACATATGCGGCCTGGTTGTTTTGTGCGTGAATCAAACGTACTACAAATGGCAAGGAAAATACTACGAGCAGACAGACGGTTTAGCGATGGGATCCCCCCTATCTCGCTGGCAGCCGACATATTCTTGGAAGCCTTTGAAGGAACGGCCCATGATTCAGCTCCTTTACGCCCATGTTGTTGGTTCAGATACGTGGGCGACACGATCGCTATATGGCCTGATGGCGAAACGGAGCTACACAAGTTTCACAAACGTTTGAACAACATGCGCGGGAAAATACATTTCACGCTCGATGTAGAGAAGATTGGTGCAATTCCATTTCTAGACGTCGAAGAGTACCAGTCTCTCCTAGAATTTACTGTGTTCCAAAGATACATCAGGAAAATTATCCTTTGAGGCCAATAGTGAATGGGGCCAATTCGCCTGCTTACAATTTGGCAAAGTATCTAGCCTGCAAATTAAACGCCTAGTTGGCAAGACGGACTCTTACGAAGGAAATTCGACGCACGGAATGCACACTGGGGCACAGAGTATATCACCAGCCTACACGTACAGACAGGTATCCCTACGTCCAATCCTACCACCACCCAGCTCAGAACAACTCGTTCATCCGTTCTTTGACAATCTGTGCGCAGCGCCTAAGTGATGCTCAAAACATACCTAAGCTTAAATGGCTACGCAAAACGTTTCTAGCCAATGGCTTCAGCCATAAATCGATCCACACAGCCTTGTCGACGAACACAAGTAAGAAAGATAAGCAAGAAATACACAAACTGCAGCCAACAGTGCGCTTACCTTATGTGAAAAACGTTACTGACACAATAGGCAAACACCTTCTATAATGGTCGCAGGAGCCAGGACGTGCTGGCTCAAATGTTTCAAATGGCTCTGAGGACTATGGGATTTGCAAGTTATCAGTCCCCTAGAACTTAGAACTACTTAAACCTAACTAAGGATATCCCACACATCCATGCCCGAGACAGGATTCGAACTGGCGACGGCCAGGACGTGCTAGGCTCCACTAAGGACCAGGTGAATGCATTACACACAGCAGTGTGTACAAGGTGGAATGCGAATGTGGAGAGGCACACATCGGTGAGACTGGCAGGCCAACAGCAACGCGCATTCGGGAACACGAGCGCTATATTCGTCTAAAGCAACACAACAACTCTGCAGTGGCAGAACATCAGCAAGACTGAGGAAAAGAAACAAAAGTGAGCGAAACCTACGTGTTGGGCAATCAGCCGGTTATGACGAAACGCAAAATCAGAGAGGCTATCGAAATACTTAAACACCCTAATAACATGAACAGAGAGGATGGACTCAGGCTTGCCCCATCTTGGCTATCAGCAATCAGAGCCCGACAGACCGCACTGTCAACACGAGGCACAAGCACTACCGGCGAGTAACAGCCGCCGCACGGCCGACCTCCAGCATTTGATAAACAGCAGCCAACTTCTCATTCGACGGTAGCCACCAATCATGGCACATAACACAAGAGCCAATAAACAACAGAGGTTACGTTCGCCCTCCACCGCAATAACCTATTAAAATAAAGTGCACTCTCCTTTTTCCTTAAGTAACCAATGAAACGAACTATCTTTTTTTAAATTATGACGTAATGGCATGCGCAGTGAACAGTAACAACGAAATATAAGGCACACTGCATAGCCAGAACTCATCAGTAGACCCAGAAGAAGGCCTCTGCAACTATGGCCGAAACGTTAGTTTTTTTCTAGCAGCAATAGTTTTATACATTATACGCAGTACCATACCCATAAAACTTTTATGTCAAGTTTTATGTATATTATACACAACAATATGAGTTCTTGGAAGATGGAATGGATTCGATTTGATTTGGAGAAAAGAATATTCTTTTACATTTTGCATTTTTACTAACGTTCTTCATGAACTTGTCCTTGTAGTAAAATCATTACTTTATTTAAGCCTATAACAAACACATCTTTAATGTCTCTGTTGGCAAGTCATTTTTGTTTTGAAAACTCGCATTGCTATTTTAAAATGCTGGCGCACCGAGTGTTTATAGTTACAATTCAAGTGGGAGCTTTGCTCACCGGAGGTTAGGTATGCTCCAGGTTATCAACTCGTGTGCGTCATGACAGTGCATCCTTCGGTGTCTCCAGATATCACACATCACACTGGATAAAACTCTCATAAAGTCTGTACCACACCAGCAGCAGATAACTCGATGACGAGTACATTGCTGGTGTGTACCACATCTCACTGCCAGCGAGCTCTGGCAGTTTTTTAGATTGTTTTATAGTTCACAACAACATGCTTCGATATAGCACAAGCTCAGACTGTGCTACCATTATTTTAATAGCATTCAGCTCAGTGTATATCATTCCACTTTTTCATAGTTGTATGAGTGTTGTTTCCTAGAAACTGAGCTCACGTCATCATAGTCCAATGGCTTAACACTCTTAGTATATAGCATTTTATTCTCCACAATACCTAGGTGTGCTTAACATAATATTCCTAATTAACATATACACATAAAAAAGGTTGCATGACCCCAGTTCCCAGAACTCCTGACGATAGACATTGCTGTGGATATTGAATCACAGACACTGTCCCTTTGACAGTTCAGAGCTGTCACTAAACTAGCCCAAAGATGTAAACAACCATACATGAGCTGTGCCTATTAGACGGCAGATCAGTTCCAGTCATTCCACCAGAAAGGAGATATACGGCTCACGTTGTCTGTAGTTAACCATGCCTATACGGACAATGCCGCGGTTCAACCGCGTCCGCATTGTTACTTTGTGCCAGGAATGGCGTTTGACTTTGTCATCGAGTGTCAGGGCTTGTAGCAATTGTAAACGGTAAGGCTTCTGCTTTAGCCTTTTCCGCAAGATTTTCCAAACCGTCGGCTGTGGTACGTTTAGCTCCCTGCTTGCTTTATTCGTCGACTTCCGCGGGCTACGCGTGAAACTTGCCCGCACGCGTTCAACCGTTTGTTCGCTCACTGCAGGCCGACCCGTTGATTTCCCCTTACAGAGGCATCCAGAAGCTTTAAACTGCGCATACCATCGCCGAATGGAGTTAGCAGTTGGTGGATCTTTGTTGAACTTCGACTTGAAGTGTCGTTGCACTGTTATGACCGACTGATGTGAGTGCATTTCAAGCACGACATACGCTTTCTCGCCTCCTGTCGCTATTTTGTCTCACTGCGCTCTGGCGGCAGAAACCTGAAGTGCGGCTTCAGCCGAACAAAACTTTATGAGTTTTTCTACGTATCTGTAGTGTGTCGTGACCATATGTCAATGAATGGAGCTAAAGTGAATTTATGAATTCGCTTCAATCATTTGTAATAGCCCTGTATATTGGAACCCTCCTTTCACCTTGGCAATTAACATACTTATTGGCTCACCATCACACTGGCTATTCCACAGCAGTATAAACATTTGCAGACTCCGTTTCTTAGTAAGGGAGCCTTCTCGTTCTCGTAATTATTTTCGTAATTAATTTCGTGTCTTTTGGTCCTAGAGTTCACAATGTATAATAAATTCTGCAATTGATGGGCAGTTACTCTAAAACATACAACACAGACATACACAGCACATAGTGGGGTAAGGCAACTGAGCACAAAACATTCTGCAATGATTCTCAGTTCAAAACTAAATCTCTTGTAAATCTATGTAAATCTATGTGAAACTGTAACATTACCTTTCCCTCTCTTCAGGCTGTATTATTCCTCACTTACTTCTTTCTTCTGTTGGCTGTATCTCTCATCTCACATGACATTTATAACAACAAATAGGGATACCCCAACTGAAACTTCTACTGTCCGTGAACAGTATAACAAGAACAAGCAAAAATATCCTGCACCTTCAGTTTATCGAACGCACATAGCTGCACATGAAATGACGTTTCTGTACCCTAGATCTTCTTCTTAATGGCCCAGTGCACCCTGCTATTGGCTCTCTCTTAAAAAAAAAAAAATGCTGGCACGGCACACCATAGCGACCGGGAAATTAACAAAGTTCAGTGCTTCGATGCTGCGCCTCAGTGCTTCCATACTACCGGAAGTTATGGCACGTTGCACTTCACAGCTGGCTCCTAGTAAGAACTCTGACATGCGAACGGTTCAGACAGGACAAGTTGATACAGTACCTCATCCGATGTTCTCATCTTCATCACCTTCCAGTGCTCAAGTGCAGTCATCCAGGCAATAATTTATCGAAATCGGACGACAGCTGGTTCTGTCTTGGTGCCAGTGATGGCCGTATGTTGGTTAGAAGAAGGCCAGGGACTGCAACCATTCTGTCACATGCTAGACACACTGGACCGACACCTAGAGTTATGGTCTGCACTGCGACTTTGTATGACACCAACATCACTCTCGCGGCTAACCTACACACCTTAACTGCAAAACTGGAGATGCGAACTGTTGTGTTGCCATTTATGAACGGCATTCTGGTGGGTGTTTCCCAGTGGTATAGCGCTCGCTCTCATACCGCTGTTGTAGCCCAACATGCGCTACGGGGTGTCGACGTGTTGCCTTCGCCTTCTCAATCACCGGATCTGTCTCCAGTGGAACGTCATCGGACAACTCCAGCGTCATCCACAAATGGCGTTAACCGTCCCTGTATTGACCGACCAAGTGCAACATGCATGAAACTACATGTCACAAACTGACTTCCGGCACCTGTACAACATAACGCATGCACTTTTGCATGCTTTTAGTCAATATTCTGGAGGTTACAGCCGTTATTAATATACCAGAATTATACATTTGTAGTGGCTTATCTCGTGCTTACATTAACCTCTGATCTTGTAATGTTAATCACTTAAACATGTGCCTAGAGAGATGTACTCCCATAATTTCATTACTCTACATTAATTACTTTTTGGTGTTAAGATTTTCTTCGGTAAGTGTATACACGTCTTCCTGTTTCCAATGTTTATTATATATGTTCGTCTCTTTACTAGAATATCGTAGCCAGTGATTCGTCCTCATAGTCATTGTTCAGTTCTCTGCCTTATTCCCTGTCTCTTTCAATCCTCAGAACAGCTTGAATTCCTACGTCCGTATAATATTTCTTTCCACAGGGTTTTATCACGCGTTCTCCGTTGACACATTCGGACTCGTCTCCACTCGAATCATCATCAGTAAATTTACATTTATTCATTCTCTCGTGTGTCTCCTCATCTTTATTTATTCTCTTCTTGTCGGAACTGTTTATCGCCCAAACTTCACTTATGTACAACCCTTACGGATAGCCATGTGTATTAGCACGCCCCTTCCGGGATTCGGGGAGGTACGTTGGCACCAGATCGAGTCAGCATGGTCGATTACTGCCGGTTAGCTTAGATATCGTTTCTAGGAGGACTTCGTCATCCGACTGTGTGAATACCGGGTTGGTAACCATTCTACTTCATTTACACGTTTCTCAAATATTTCTGTTGCTGCAGAAAGGGCATCCGACCATCCTGTACCACTAACATAGCCAAATCCAGATTAACATAAAAACCCCTAGAAGAATACGGGATACAGGTCAGGGATACGAATTAAAAAAAAATAGCTTTGCTTCTGTACGACGGTACTCTCCAGAAAATGCCTTGCTGTAACCGGTCCTCATTGTAAATCATGTCTCAATCAATTGCATTACATTAACTTTGTTTTACTTTTGTTAACGTTGATCTTATACCTTCTTTTCTGTCCATTCCGTTCAGCTACTCATCCATATCCTCTGCCGTCTCTGACAGGATTACAATATCATCGTCAAACCTTAATAAATTTGCTGTTTTCTTGATCTCTAATTCTTTTACCAATTTTTTTCTTTGTTTCCTTCACAACTTGCTCAATGTACAGATTAAATAACGTTGTGGATAGGCTACTAGTCTTGTAAATTCATTTTCAACTACTGCTTCGCTTTCACGTTCTTCGACATTTATATCTGCTGTATGGTTTCCGTAAAAGATTTAGAAGACTTTTCTTTTACTGTATTTTACCCATGCTACCATAAAGGATTTGAAAGAATGTATTCTTGTCAACTTTTCAAAACCTTTCTCTATATCTACAAATGCTAAGTATATAATTTGTCTTTCTACGGTCTATATTCTAAGATATGTAGTTGGTTTGGTATTGGCAGATGTGTTACCTCATTTCTCCAGCATTCTACGACGTCGTCATCTATCAGTATTCCAGTTCTTATGTAAATTATTTCTGTCACGTTTTTGAACCATTGCTTATTATACTGCTGGTTTCCTATTACCCACACCTGTCAGCATCAGTCTTCGCATTAACTGGAACTAATTAGATTCTTACTGAAGTCTAAAGGTATTTCGCATCTCTCATATATCGTACCCACCAGGCAGACTAGTTTAATCATGGTAGGTTATACCAAGGATTACAATAATTCTAAGGGAATGTTGTCTACTCGAGTGGTCCTCTTTCGACATTTGTCTTTGAGAGCTGTATCAAATTCTTCTCGCAGTATCATACCATCTATTTTAACTTTATTAACTTTCTCTTTCCTTTCTATAATACTGTCTTGAAGTTCATTTCCTTTAAATAGAACATCCTCCCTCCTATCAGCTTTCCCTTCTTTGATCCACACCGGTTTCCCATCTGAGTTTTTAGTATTCACACAGGCGCTTCTCTTTCTAAAAAGGTCTCTTTAATTTTCCTAACCACGGGGTCTATTTTCCTCATTCACGGTTCCACAGTTCTGCATTTGACCTCTAGATGCTCCTGCTATGCAATATGGCACTTTCCCTCAGTCTCATTTTTAAACGTCTACGCTCCTTTTTGCCTGCTTCCTTTTCCGCATTTTTAAAATTCTCTCGTTAACTCAATGTAATTCAATATAGCTTGTCCTATCCAAGGAGTTCTATGGCGCCTTCTGTTTTTGCACAATCCTACCTCGGCTGCCTTTACTCTTTCCTGTATTAAAGTTACTCATTTGTCTTTTCATTTCTTTCCACTGTTTCAGTCAATCGTTATATAAACCTTCTTTTGAAAATATCGACAGTTTGACAGCTTCTTTTTTTTATAACTAAATCTCATTAATTTCCCAACTCTCTGTAATTTCTTAGTTCTTATCTACAGTTCATAACTAATGAAATGAGCACAGTCCACACCTGCCTGTGGAAATGTTTCTCAGTTTAAAATTTGATACGAAATCTATGACTCACCATTATTTAAACAATCTGAAACCTTCCACGTTCTTGATTCTGAAACAAAGTGCTAGCAATGGTTGATTTGTGCTGTGTGTCTCATTCTGCTAAGCGATTTCTCGTTTCATTTCTTTCCCAAATACGTGGTACCCTATTCTTTTTCTTTACATTCTTTTTCCCACTATTGATTGACAGTCCCCCATCACAACCTATTTTCATAACCCTTAACTATACAAAATTTCTTTTAATTCAACATACATCCTTTAACCTTTCATCATCAGCGAAGCCAGCAGGCATTTTAACTTGTACTACTGTATTGGGTTTTTGGCTTTGTATCTACCTTGGATACCATAATGCTGTCTCTGTGCTGTTTACGGTAGCTCGTCCGCATTCCTGTTTTCGTATTCTTTATTAGAACTATTCCTGCATCACAATTTTGAATGTAATGTTTATTACTCTCAGTTAACTCCAAGTGTTAAAAAATATGCTAATCACATTTAACAGCATCATAAACCTATGATGTACGTTTATATTTATTTATGGAAATATTTTTAGCGTATACGTAAAGTCTATAAGAACTACCACAGAAATAAGGAAAATAACCATTTTTACAGCTATAGGTTTAACAAAAACTGTATAAAGTCTGTTTAATTTAGGAGTATTAATATTTTATTTTCGTACAACACTATTCCAAAATTAGGTCTAGCAATTACAGAAGTATAACTCATCTCATATTTTTCGTACATTCTGCATAACTTTTCCAAAATAATTCTATTCCTACCTTTTAAAAAATTACTTTTTGAATCATTTTCCGCAGTCACAGGTTTCCCAGGATTAATATTAGCATGCGTAACTTATCTTCAATAGACAGTGATGTTTTATTGAACAGAAAATAATACTTTCATGATGAGAAAGAACGTGCTTAGTGTTTCGATCTTAATAGTAAAATTTCTATTTTACTTTTTATCTCAAAGACTAAAAGAGAGGATCTCTATCATTTTTGTCGCTTGTTAGTTATTCTCAGAGTCTCCTTCTTACGTGTGTCTGTACGGAGATAATTCTCAAAGTCTCCTTCTTACTTTCGTCTGTACGGCCATAATATTCATGTAAGTCTTCATGAATAATAAATGAAATTCATTGTGTTGTGCTTCTTTATTTTAATGTAAATATTATGTTCTAATAGTTAATCACATGGATCAAGTGGCGCTTTTTTGCGATCAGAATTAGCGGGATTGGTCATGATCCATTCAGCTGCCATTGTGCCCGTCCCACTAACATAATTACTCTTTGTACTTATTACATAGAGCTTGTATATCATGACGAAGTCTGATTTGCCAGTGCAAACAGAAATCTACATCTACATCGACATGGATACTTTACAAATCACATTTAATTCCTTAGCAGACGGTTCATCGAACCACCTTCACAATTCTCTATTATTTCAATCTCGTATAGTGTGCGGAAAGAATGAACACCTATATCTTTCCGCACGAGCTCTGATTTCCCTTATTTTATCGTGGTGATAGTTCCCCCCAATAGTCCAGTCAAATAGCAATATACCTTGCAAAAGGTGGGGTAGAAGAGAATATTTTCTCAACTCGTTCATATGGTTGGAAAGATTAGAAAACCGAGTTATGCCAACAAAATTTCGCTTGGGAAATTTTTCTGCAGTCAAAAAACTTGGCCTTTTTCAGTTTTTTCAAAATATCTCAGTTTTTTTGCTCCTATCGCTTTAACGTCTAATTTCTTTTTTAAAGAGCACAAAATTCTCTACAAATTTGATTCTTGTCATTTTTTTCTACTCCCAATATCTAAGGCGCTACAGCGCATAAAAAAATACCAATTTTTCAAAGTTTGAGCATAGTGACAACATACCTTATTTTTGAACACTATTTTTTCAGTTTCTGTTTGTGTAGTATAAATACATTATACATCATGTTATATGTTGGAATTTACCACCTCACTTTCAGGTATTCAATTTCTCTGTATGCAACATAAGGATTGCTGGGCACCCAACTATTGTGATTCTTACATCACTACCTGAAGTTCACTATGGGCCACCTCAGCCCTGGTACTTGTAAAAGTGTAAATATAAAAATACATCATTAAGAGATACAGACACACACACACACACACACACACACACACACACACACACACGCCCACAAAATAAATTGTCTCAGGAAACTGAACTATTATTAGCTGCAATAGGCAACCTAATTTGGTAGGTAATTATTCTTGTGTATAAAAGCCACACAGTTGACATTAAAAATAAGTAGCTTTATTACAATTAAAATGCATTGTCAGTTACTAAAAAATGTTGACAGTTCTGGGTGTGTAATACTTGTAATATCGCACTTTAGCGCACTTGAGACAGATATGAACATCACTTCCAACGTTTCGATGGGTCAGGTCCCTCAGTGTCACCAGAAATACCTTGAGTTACGGATTCAGGGTCTGTACATAGAGTTGATCCCAGATTGACCTCTTCTTTAAACAGCAGTCAACCTCAGCAAGTTCGTTGATTTCGTCAGCGGTTTCCTCAACATCCTCCATAACATCTTCTTCACTGTCTTCATAAAAAAATTTTGGCACGTTTTCACAGTTGACCCCAATACATTTCTTGCAAATTGAAGAACATTTCAAACCCGCTTTTCTGCAGGAGCACGCTCCGCCACAGTTCAGCTTGCATGAGCATGAAACAGTGTGAAGAAGTGCTTCAGGTGCTGGATCGTGGCTCATTATAACGGGTATTGGACCGTGGTCACTATGATTCCAGCCCCATTTCTCAGGAGGTTTACAGTTTCCCATCCAACTTTGGACTTGTTGGTAATTCCGCAGCGAATGATGTTGTCCGGCATCTTGTGTAGGTGGCAATCGTGCAATATTCAGTTTGCTTTTTGTGGCAGACTTAGCGAATAGCTGGTACCGCAAATGGTCTATTGTGTGGGAACTGCTGACACCTCCACTGTACAATGCGATAGTAACCCGTTCTCCTGCTGTTATTATTTCTTCACGGGTAGCATGTGGTTTTTTGAACTTGCAGCGCTGAGGTTAGGTGTTCATTTTTCGCAACAATATTGCAGCACTTAATTTTTCATTGACAAAAAAAGCGGATGTTGTATCACATCCGCTATAGGCGTGAGTGAACAGAATATATTCACTGTCAAACCTGTAAGATGCAGTGGAAAACCACTTGTCTTCTGCATTTCCTCTTCCTGGCTTTAAGAAAAATAAGTTTTCAATGCCTTGCCCGAAACCGGTCATGAGCACAAGCAGGTCAACATCTTCTCGTACAATGACAACACTTCCAAAATCTTTGGTTCTTGAAACGGCAGATATTACAATCATAACGTCAGTATCTTCTTGTGGCAGGTGCACTTCAATGCTACAGTCCAGAAATTCCTTTTTAAGAAGTGTGATCAAACGCATCTTGTTTCGTTCGTTGTACAAAAACTTGTCCTGAGGGACTTGTTTCACCGTCTCTGATTCAACCACAACGTTAACCGAAGATTGTTTTTTGGACCTACGAATCCTCTCAGCACTCTTTGTGCTACATTTGTCTCCCTCACATGGATACCCATCAAATACAATAGCAAATTGAGATCCAAAATAACGTTGCAGATAAGAAACATAGCTTTGGGCTATTGACTTGAAGCAAACATTTCGAGTCCAAGTCACTTTGTGGATAATGTACCCTCCATCAATGACAAAAAATTTACTCGGTCCACCTGATTTCACATCTTCCACTGGAACGAAGGCATCGTAGAATGAAGATTTTGTTCCTTTTCGCATGCCTTTTTCTGAGAATAGGGACATTGGGTTAGGAGCAAGTTCATATTTCAGAAAGGCTTTTAACTCTTCTTCACTTTGTTTCATTAAACAAATCCTTTGGAAAAGAGTTAAAGGATCAACAGGAGTAATTTTAGTGCTCCCAGCTTTTACAGAATTGAACGCAGAAAGGAGAGTTACAACTTTATCTTTTCTACGGAACTTTACATCGTGGAAATTGTCACCAACTATTCTTTTCATGCCTTTTTCCCCATCTTCGTGACACATATGACAATTAACATCCTCCTTTCCGACAACACCACTGCTGATAGACATTACAAAATCACTTTCAGGGAAGGGAGGGTGCACCGAAAACGAATCACGCAGCTTACGCAAGTCATTGCCATCTCGTTCGATGCGACAACTTCTTGCATCTACATGCTGTTCTGATGTTACTGCGCTCACTTTCCAATACGACTCGATTTCTTCACAAATGTTCTGCATGTGAATCATACCCAATTTCCATCTGGTTATTACACTATCCGCAATTCCTCGGCCAGAAGTAAGTCCTCCAGAACTCTTCATGGTTGTCATCAATGTTTGTTCTATAGTCATGTCAGAAGGAACCCCTAATCAATACTTTTCTGATCGCCGGATTTTAAAATGTCCTTTCGTTGTGAACTTCTCATATTCTGATAAATCCATTTTTTCCTCGAGTCTCAACATATTCTGTAAGTAGAGGTGGCCACTTTTAGCGTATATAAAACGTCCAGCTAAATGGAAGTAGGGAAGCATTTTTCGCACGCTTTCAAGATGAAGTTTCCAATTGCCTGATCGATCCACTTCAATAAATTGTTTCATGAGAATGGCCATCTTGTAGTACTGGACCCATAATTTTCTTAGAGTCCCTTACTTTCAATCGTTTTCAGGGCAGTTACAAATTTTTTTATGACTTGTTCCCTGAGAAGACTGGTATCCTGGCCAACTGACAGTTCTGACTCACCACAAGGAGAATACAAGTCATTCAATGACCCACGTTCATCTTCTGTTAGCTCAATGTGATCCCACACTTGACAGGCCAAAGCAAGGTGACACAATAAATGCGCTCGCACTGCGCTGGAGTATGCATGTCCTGACAAAATCTTTTCAACGCTGTTTTCAGCGAATATTACACCAAATAAGACCTTTAATCCACTTCCACCCATGATCATACCGATACATCCCACGAACGACATAAGGAAATGGAAACCTCCAAGTCGGTCCTCCACATTATGAAATTGAGGAAGGTCAATTTCCACAATATCCCTTGCCTTCTAATACAGAGGCTGATCAAATGTGGCAAAGCAGATTTATGGACAGTCCTACAGGATTCATGGTGTCAATTTCCTGCAGCACTGCTTCAGATATTCGTTGAGTCCATGCCACGTCGTGTAGCGGCACTTCAGCGTGCTCGCTGGGGCCCTACCCGATATTAGGCAGGTGGACCAATTTCTTTGAATCCTCAGTGTAAAAATCTTAATGTAAATGAGATGTATGGATGGGCATTAAATTTGCTCGTATGTTTTCAGAAACGTTGGAAAATTTTGATGTAACGAGTCTATCACATGATTCTGACATGGAATATACACAGGTGAGCCACAACATCATTACCACCTGTTAATAGCCTGTTGGTGTACTTTTGAAACCCAATATAGAAGAGATTCTACGTGTCATGGATTAGAAAATTTCCCGGTAGGTTTTTGGACGTATGTAACCCCTGATGACAAAGCACAGGTCACGGAATTACCGTAAATTGTAGGCTAGTGGTTTGAGAGCGCCGAGCTGGTGCCCGATAGCGTCCCAGGTATATTGCATAAGGCTCGAATCTGGGAAATTTTGTGGCCAAGACATCAACCTGTGCCTAATATCATGCTCGCCAAGCCAGTGCGCCACGATTCTTGCCTTGTAACCAGGACATTTATCCCGCTCGCCATCGAGGAAGAAATGTGACAGGATTCTGGTGATCCATTATAATGATCACTTAGTCCACAGCTTTCGTGGTGACTTCGATTACTACAACAGGTTTTATGAAAGCCTAGGTAAGTGTCCTTATAACGTAAGACGGTCCTCACCGACCCGCGTCCACGGCGAGATGCACACTGGAGCAACCATTCGCTTGGATGTCGGCTTATCCTGGTACAGCAAGGTATGTGATTCACGTGACCAGGTGACACGTTTCCACTGGCTCTCGGAGTAAACTCCAAGATCCATTGGCCATTGCAGTCGTAGTTGACAGTGTCGTTGGGTCGACACGGGGACACGTATGGGTCAACAGCTGCAGAGTCTCGCGTTGAACAATGTGCGGTGAACAGTGTCCTAAAACACTTGTATTTGAACCGTTATTGTAGTCCTTCGTGAGATCTGCCTCATAATGCCACCTATCCAGCTCTACAAAATGGGCAAGACTCTGATCTCCATGTTCTGTGATGAGGCGTGGACATATAACACGTTGTCTCTTGCTCGTGTTCACCGTCCTTCAAACACTTTCCATACATGATCACGACAGTATCTTGCGAACGGCGAACCAGCTTCGCCAATCACAACGTATTCGTTTCCAGACGCCAAGCCATAACAATACGCCCTTTGTCCAAATCATTTACAGGCCATTTGAGGCCTGTATCGTCGCTAGAATGATTCCCCGTTCCCTGCTTCGTTTACATGATTTACTTAACGCGTCACGTACCTGCAATGTCACGAAGCGGTATTTAATCTTGCGGTGATCAGTTGTCATAATGTTATGGATCATCTGTGTATCTCAAAAGCAGGCTTTCAGTATCTAGAAAACACCAATAATCTTCACTTTGATCTGTGATTATGGACAGAGAAAACAGCGTCACCACCTAGCAGCAGAGCAAGTCCCGAATTTTAGAGGAACCGATTTCCATTCTATAGGGTTAAAAGATTGTTTCTCGCTAATGATATAACAGCAAGATACTGTTCCAACTGACGCAGTAATAAGTCGATGGACTAGTATTCGGAGGACAACGATTCAAATACCCATTCGATTATCCAGATTTAGGTTTTCCGTTGTTTACCGATAATCATTTAACGCAAATCCGGGATGGATCCTTTGGAAAGGTCATGGCAGACTTCCCGCCCCATCATTTCACAATCCGAGCCTGGGTTCCGTCTCCAACAACATCACCGCATTGATGTGTCTCACGGCATCACCACCAAATGAACGTGAAACACTAATCATCATACCTTTCTTCCTTTAAAACAATGTCTCAACAATAATGTCATACTAAGCTGAATTCAAGGGGTTTATCATTCCATTAAACTCACCAGTTGAGGGCACATACTGTAACGTCAGTTACATACGACCTGACCCGAGAAGGAAATATGTAAAATCTGTCAGTTTATATAATGTTCAGACTCAGAATGATTTATTAGTGGATCGTGGTTTTGTATCACAAAGAATGTCCGTCACATCGGCGACAGAGAGATGAGTATATCTTTCGCGATAAAAGATCAAAAAATGGTTCAAATGGCTCTAAGCACTACGGGACTTAACATCTGAGGTCATCAGTCCCATAGACTTAGAACTACTTAAACCTAACTAACGAAGGACATCACACATAGCCACGCCCGAGGCAGGATTCGAACCTGCGACCGTAGCAGCAGCGCGGTTCCGGACTGAAGCGCCTAGCACCGCTCGGCCACAGCTGCCGGCGATAAAAGATCTTCCTCTTACGCTGCAACTAAGTAATGAGGACACGAAGTATTTACTTTGGAATTAACTGGCTAGGTTAAAATTCTATGACCGTGAAGTATAAAACTATAAGTGTCCCATTTCTCGAAACCTGGCAGAATTCTGCCAGGTTTCGAGAACCGACATTCTGGTCGTATGTGAAGTATGTTAGCGGCAAGAAACAATGCCTTCTCTGGGTGGTAGCAATGGAGATACTATCGCAGATAGTGCTGCCAAAGCGGAGTTTCTAAACACAGCCTTCAGAAATGCCTTCACAAAAGAAGATGAAGTAAATATTCCAGAATTCGAATCGAGAACAGTTGCCAACATGAGTAACATGGAAGTAAATGTCCTCGGAGTAGTGAAGCAATTTTAATCACTTAATAAAAGCAAGTCTTCAGGTCCAGACGGTATACCAATTAGATTCCTTTCGGAGTATGCTGATGCATTAGTTCCATACTGAACAATCATATGCAACCGTTCGCTCGGCGAAAGATCCGTACCCAAAGACTGGAAAGTTGCACGGGTCATACCAATATTCAAGAAAGGTAGTAGGAGTAATCCACTAAATTACAGGCCCATATCGTTAACGTCGATATGCAGCAGGATTTTGGAACATATATTGTGTTCAAACATTATGAATTACCTCGAAGAAAATGGTCTATTGACACACAGTCAACATGGGTTTAGAAAACATCGTTCCTGTGAAACATAACTAGCTCTTTATTCACATGAAGTGTTGAGTTCCATTTACAAGGGATTTCACATCGATTCCGTATTTCTGGATTTCCGGAAGGCTTTGACACGGTACCACATAAGCGGCTCGTAGTGAAATTGCGTGCTTATGGAGTATCGTCTCAGTTTTGTGACTGGATTTGTAATTTCCTGTCAGAGAGGTCACAGTTCGTAGTAATTAACGGAAAGTCATCCAGTAAAACAAGAAGTGATTTCTGGCGTTTCCCAATGTAGTGTTATAGGCCCTTTGCTGTTCCTTATCTATATAAACGATATGGCAGACAATCTGAGCAACCGTCTACGGTTGTTTGCAGATGACGCTGTCGTTTATCGACTAATAAAGTCATCATAAGATCAAAACAAATTGCAAAACGATTTGGAAAAGATATCCGAATGGTGTGAAAAGTGGCAGTTGACCCTAAATAACGAAAAGTGTGAGGTCATCCACACGAGCGCCAAAAGGAACTCGTTAAACTTCTGTTACACGATGAATCAGTCTAATCTAAAAGCCGTAAATTCATCTAAATACTTATGTATTACAATTACGAACAACTTAAATTGGAAGGAACACATAGAAAATGTTGTGGGGAATGCTAACCAAAGACTGCGTTTTATTGGCAAGACACTTAGAAAATGTAACAGACCTACCAAGGAGACTGCCTACACTACGCTTGTCCGTCCTCTTTTAGAATACTGCTGCACGGTGTGGGATCCTTACCAGATAGGACTGACGGAATACATCGAAAAAGTTCAAAGAAAGGCAGCATGTTTTGTATTATCGCGAAGTATTGGAGAGAGTGTCACAGAAATGATACAGGATTTGGGCTGGAGATCATTAAAAGAAAGGCGTTTTCCGTTGCGACGGAATCTTCTCACGAAATTCCAATTACCAACTTTCTCCTCCGAATGCGAAAATATTTTGTGAAAACTTTCTGCAGTCATAAAACTTCGAAAATGTCGGCCTTTTTTCAGTTTTTTCAATATATCTCAATTTCATTTGCTCCTATCGCTTTGACGTCCATTTTCTATTTTAAAGAGCACAAAATTCTCTACAAATTTAATTCTTACCATTTTTTTCTACTCCCAGTATCTAAGGCGATACAGAGCGTCAAAAAATACCAATTTTTCAAATTTCGAGCAAAGTGACAAATTACCTAATTTTTAACACTGTTATTTCAGTTTCTATTTGTGTAGCATAAACATATTACTCGTCATGTTATTCATTGAAATATACCATCTCACTCTGCTGCAGGGCCAGGACAAACAGCATCATATTCAGTAACTACGAACACATTCACATCGGATTGCGTGAAGTTTATTTGTGTTGCATGCAGGTGCCGTACATTTTCTACAGTTGATTGACGTTAATGATCAGTTATACGTATGTAGGAATTGTTCTTTAGCGGACAAAAGCGTATTTATTCTTTGGCGGGTGGAAGGCGATTATGTCTGGTGATTGTTCACAGCGCGCTGACAGCTGTTAGCACACAACAATAAGGGTCCTACAGTTTGGAGTCGCTTCCATTCAGTATATGTTGTGGTGCTGAAAATGAGTATGTCTGACATGAATTTGTGTTTCATTTGCGAAAAAACTGTGGTGAGCGGTGGACGCAATGTGATAAAGAAAGGACTGAGCACACTTAGCGATTGTAGTGCTAAACGCAGGGAGTCTGCTCACACCCCTTTTTTGAAAACGCTCAGTGAAGTGATGGTGCATGAAGCATGCTACAAGAAGTACATTAATGAGAGAATGATAGCAGCTAGCCTTCGACATCCTCAGGAACAAACAGGTGTGCTACGTCGGTCGCAGGAAAAAGGTCAGTTCAATTTAAAAGAGAAATGGTCCTTACGTGCAAAAGGGAATTCTGATGACTTTTTAACCAAGCAGTTATTATTGCCATATGCCAAACGAAATTTTGTTTACAAAGTAATGAAATTGGAAGCGCAATCGACAGTATTAGAACAGGCTAAACGACGTGGCGAGGAATTTGGTCAACAAGTGATAGAGCGGATTCAAAATGTAAATGATTTGGTTGCTGCAGATGGGTGGTACCACAGATTTTGCTACATAAAGTTCTTTCACCGTGTTTCAGCTACTGGATAGAAACGAGTTTACCGACGTGCAACACAAGTACTCGTAGATGAAGGCATGGAGGCTATATTTGCCTACCCGGAAACCAATATGGAAGAATGTCAGTTTTCTATGGACGATCTGTTAGAGCAAATACCCACATCACCTCGTCTTGATATTCGAACTGTCAAGGCTCGCCTTTTCCAGAAATATGGTGACGATGTGGTGATAGCTGAAACAGCTTCAAAGCCAGCAGTCGTATGTTCCAAGAATGTTGGGCACCAACTACTCAGTGAAAATTGGTACACCAAAAGAAATTCAGATCCTCAGCAAGAAAGACTACGAATCATCAAAGCAGCTGCAAATATCATATTAGACGATATAAGATCAGTAGTGTACGATGTAAAACAGTACCCTCCCTCTGATAATTTTTAATGCGATGTAGAGTCTGTCGTACTAGAATCAGTAAGAGTGCTCTTCGAAACTATAATTTTGAAACACAAGCGGTCTCCCAGAAAATTGGGAAAAATATGTGTTTCTCTTGCTCATGCACTCGTAAGTGCTGCGAGGCCACGTTCATTTATTTCATCACTTTTGACTGCTATTAGTCCATACTTGTACCGGAAGTTTGGCTCAAAACATCTCATCCAGGTTTTGTCTTCCCTTGGCTTTGCAGCATCTTATGTGGAAGCTGCCCTATTGGAAATGTCTTCAGTCCTTCAGCTTGACAACGAAAGACAACGAAGTGACGCATTTTGCCAATTTGTGTTTCATAATGCAGATTTCAATGTAAACACCCTAGATGGAACTGGTACTTTTCATTCAACGGCAGGTATAATATGTGTTACTCCACATGATGCATTGCTTCCTCAGAAAAATATTAAAAAGTTGAATCATCGTCCCTCAGCCCAACTTGTTAGTGACTTGTTGTAACTCTTCAGGCTTTCCTGGCGGATATGTTGTAAATAGTCATCACGGTGTGCCGCCGGATGACGTGCAAATCCCACAATATTTCTTCTGAGCAACTGTCCGACATCATCAGGTGGTTGAACCTCGCTGGTGGCTAGGTACAACTGACAACATCCGCATGTCGACGCCGCTGTATATAGAGCACGCGCGTGAAGACTGCGCAGGCACGGAAACCACGCATGCGCAAAAATTTGCAGATAGATGGCGCCAGACTCAAACGCCCTCTGCCGGGAGACGCAGAGCGGCCGTTCTGCGCGTGCACTGACGCTGTGTTTACTAACACGCTGCCAAAGTTATGACGGGTCTATTATCGAAAGCTCTTTGCTTTCTCGTCGTGACTCAACAGCAGCCAATGCAGGGTTCCAGGCTGTACTCAATTGAAATCCCGCATCCCTGTTGATAAGGTTATCAGCTGTAGGGATGTATTGCCTCCTTAATGATGCAATCCCAGAAAGAGGATGCTGGGGATAAAACTTCCGTCTTTTCATAAATGATGTGATGTCCTGTGTTCAGACAGTGTTCTGTTTTGAAACTTCCTAAGGAAGCTGCCGAAGAGATTAGGCTTGATTCATGCCACATCCTGACTCGGGCGCCACCTAAGAAGACCAGCTTTAATATTACCGCAGCAGAAAGAATTGCATTACAAGATCTGAGAAGAGACCAAGACATCGTCATCTTACCTGCTTACAAAGGAAACGCTACTGTTCTCCTCTCACGCACAGAATATAACAGCAAGATGCACAAACTGCTCGACGATCCTGCATACAGTAAATTAAAAAGTGATCCGACGGGTAGGATCCAGAGGAAGACTTTGGAACTCATGAGGAAGAGCTCGATCCCAGCGAAAGTCGCTAAGGGTTTACGCCAACAAGCTGCAGTTCCTCCTAGACTCTATGGCCTACCCAAGATCCATAAGAATGGCGTGCCTCTGCGCCCTATCGTGAGCAACATTGGAGCACCTACTTATTTTGTTGCCAAATATCTGACGTCACTATTGGGACCTCTCGCAGGCAAGTGCGACCATCATATTCGCAACTCTGAGGATTTCATAGGTCACTTGAAAACTCTTAGACTGCAATCATCGGATCTCTTAGTAAGTTTCGATGTTGTGTCTTTATTTACAAAGGTGCCCTTGCAGGACTCTTTAGAGCTCATTAGTAACACGTTTGAGGAGGACATAGTGGCACTATCTAAACACGTGCTTACTTCAACATGCTTCTTATTTCAAGACCAATATTTTGAACAAGTGGATGGTGTCGCCATGGGAGCCCTCTTTCTCCTGTGGTGGCCAATTATTTTATGGAGGACTTTGAAGATAAAGCACTACAGCCAGCGACTCTCAAACCGTCTTGTTTTCTGCGGTATGTTGACGATACGTTTGTGGTGTGGCCACATGGACTGGATACTGTACCTACGTTTCTTCAACATTTACATTCGCTCCATACGAATATTAACTTCACTATAGAAGTGGAAAAAGATGGCACTCTACCTTTTCCTGATGTTTTAATACGAAGGAAAGCAGATGGAACCTTGGGACACAGCGCATACCGCAAGCCAACGCATACGGATCTATATTTGGAGGCCACAAGCTGCCATCATCCAGCACAATGCGGTAGTGCATTACGTACGCTAATTCGTAGAGCGCGTGTGGTATCTGACTCTGAAAGCCTGCCGAGTGAGATGCAACATTTGAAGACAGTCTTCCGTCAAAACGGTTATTCTGAGAGACAAATACGTAATGCATTCAGGCCCAAGCGAGGTCAATCTATGGAGCAGAATGAAGATACGAAGACACCCACCACCTTGGCCTTCTTGCCGTACTTTGGTGCCATGTCGTCAAGAATCGGAAGATATGACATCAAGTGTATTTTCCGACCAGCTGCAAAACTGAGGAACCTGTTAGGTTCGGTTAAGGATGATCTCGGTCTGAGGAAACGTGGTGTGGACGAGATTCCTTGTCAGTGTGGGGCGGCATATACGAGTATAGGTCAGACATGTCGCACAGTACAAGAACGTTGCGATGAACATCAGTGTCATATACGCCTACGCCAACCGGAGAAGTCGTCAATTGCAAAACACTGTCTGAACACAGGACATCACATCATTTATGAAAAGACGGAAGTTTTATCCCCAGCATCCTCTTTTTGGGATTGCATCATTAAGGAGGCAATACATATCCGTACAGCTGATAACCTTATCAACAGGGATGCGGGATTTCAATTGAGTACAGCCTGGAACCCTGCATTGGCTGCTGTTAAGTCACGACGAGAAAGCAAAGAGCTTTCGATAATAGACCCGTCATAACTTTGGCAGCATGTTAGTAAACACAGCGTCAGTGCACGCGGAGAACGGCCGCTCTGCGTCTACCGGCAGAGGGCGTTTGAGTCTGGCACCATCTATCTGCAAATTTTTGCGCATGCGTGGTTTCCGCGCCTGCGCAATCTTCACGCGCGTGCTCTATATACAGCGGTGTCGACATGCGGATGTTGTCTCCGTCCTTTCCCTGGGCTCCCTCTTCCTCCCCCCTTCCATCCAGTGTTTTCTCCCCGCCTATCATCTCCTTTCTCTCCCCCTCCCCCCGAGTCCTTTCGTACTCCCCTCCTCTGCCTTCCCCAATCCCTGGCCCGTCTGCTCAGCACCCCCCACCCCTCTTATGGATCCTCCTCTTCCACTGGCTCATTTCCCCCCTCCCCCTTCACTTTTCCTCTCCTTTGCCCCCCCCCTTTTTTTCCCATCATCTGACCAGTTTCCGCCACCTGCTCTCGGGTGTGGTATGTCGTATTTGTGCCAACTTTTAGTGCAGTGTTTAAGTGAGTGCTCGGTGTTGTGCGTCCTTCCACAGTGTTGCGAACAGAAATCATGCTGTCGCTGGGTGTGCTTTTTATATCTCTTGCGAACAGAACCCAGACTGTCGCCGTGTTTTTTTAATTGTCTGTCTATTGTTTTTCTGCTTCCTGTGTGTTTTATTAGCTTCATCAACCCTGTGTTTTATGTTTTACGCTCCAGAATTTTCTGCCGTTTTTACCTTTAAGTCACCGATTTTATCGCCAACTGTTATTATTTTTTATCATCTTCATCTTTTTAAAACAAATTCTGTAGGCTGAAGAGCGGCGTAATAAGCTGCTGCCAGCCCGCCCCCTTTAGGGGGAATCGAAAGCCAATAAAGGGAAAAAAAAATGCGGATGTTGTCAGTCGTACCTAGCCACCAGCGAGGTTCAACCACCTGATGATGTCGGACAGCTGCTCCGAAGTAATATTGTGGGATTTGCACAACGTCATCCGGCGGCAGACCCGTGAAGACTATTTACAAGAATAACGTTGCTTCCCCAACGCTTTCGGTGTCTCTAGAGATCAGCCCAAGACCCGTGGACTCGTTGTGCACTTTGAATCGTGTGTAGGACACTTGGATGGCACGCTAGATTGCCAACCCCTGTACTCGAAAAAAGATATGCACTAGAATAACGCCGCTTCTCGAATTTGTTCCCTTTGACCATTCTTAGAACTGAATTCACATTAACCTAAAAGTAATTATTTTTGTAGGATACAAGGTAGAGTGCACATTGATGATAAAATGTGCTTCTCTGATGATGCTTTTTAAGATCTCATCACAAAGGCAATATTTATATTTAGAAGCAAAGGATGATCGGGAATGCAGTACGAGGACAATGTGAAATGTTCTCTTCAAGACACAAAATGGTAACAAAAATCAATGACATTTGGATTTGTTATCTGCAAAGAAGTTACACAACAATGTAAGTGAAGTGTGAACTTGGTCTGTGGAATGGTCTTGATAATGTGATTTTTAAAGTAGCGGTGTTGTGTATGTTTCATTCAGATGAGTAAATTGGAATGCTGTGCCAATACAATTTCCTTTGTTTGATAACGTTTACCATTCATTTAAAGTAGCATGGTCGCCCGTTCAAAATCTATTGCTACACACTAACAGTCACCTATTACGTCCTTTTTGGCAAACTGTCCATCCTATGTAACAATCAACAACAACCTCTTTTGAATTTTCTATCCAACTGCAACTGTAACCCAAGGATTTGCCCTGTCATCGGCCATTTATCTCCTGTACGCTATCGTAAACGTCACCTATTTTTTACTCCTTAAATCTTTTGTATCAGAATTTCAAATGATATAGCGAATGGCTGATGAATTGGGATTTGGGCGCAGCCATTCTACTTAGGTATTTTTTAGTTTAATTACTTGATAAACACAACTAAAAAAACTCAATGTGTAGGCAATATTTATAAGACAAGCCAGCACCATCTTCCACTGCCGTTGTCTCTACCTCACTATTTACAACCTTTCTGTTCAGTGAACCAGTACACTAAAGCAACTCAGACTAATCCTCGATTACAAACTCAGGTGGAAATCGCACCTACTAATCACTCAATATAGAATCCACACTAGAACAAAAGTTATGCCCGAACTTGGGGACTGCAGCCCTCCAACACACTTGAAGCGTGCAAAACGTTAAGCAAACCATACCTTTAGCTACTGCCTACAAATCCTCAAAAACGCCACTCACTTCAACTTGTCCTCCTCCCACCCCCCCTCCCCTCCACACACAAACATAAAGACACACACACACACACACACACACACGGATCCTGTATGACCTTAATTTCCCCTCTCTCGTCTACCATACTGCACACCTGATTTTCTGTTTGTTATTTTTCCACAAGCCTGACACCAATCATACTATCTCCTCGTCCCTGTCAACCACTGCACTATGCTATACTTTACCGTTCTTAGCCCCCCAACCTCTCACCTACTAACTTTCCATATCCTACCCTGCCGAAACCTTAACCGTCCTCCCCTACCTGACAAAGAAATCAACGCAGTGGTCGACCCATCCTTCCACCTCAAAGAATATAGTGCTCAACATTTTCTTTACTGCTTTTCCAAAACCTTGGTTAGATGTCCTCCCCAAACCTCCTATCGCACATCGTCCCTTCAGCAACCCCCCTCACGTACTGCTCACTATCTGTAACGCAGTCAAGTGAAGTTTACTGTTCTGTATACATCTGTGAAAACTATTAACAATTTTCTGGATTGTAAAACTCAACAAAGCTTTACTTAAAATCTTTAATATACAGCTCAACCAACTGCTTCCGTGCTTTTAAAAACGAATAGATTTTCAAAATTTTTCTGGGCACTGTGTTTGTATATCTTACAAATCCTCCCAGCATAAGAGTGGAAATGTATGATTGTCTGACCACTCTTACAATGACAGGCGAGTGACTGAAATAACAGAAAAGGGAAACAAGGCACTGCAAGCAGAGGCAATTTGTACATGTATAGCAGCGTATGTTACGAGGTCCGCGATATAGGAGCTCCCCACTACAACGAAATTTTTTGCAGAAGAATTAACTGTAACCAGATTTGAATTCAAAATAGCAACACAGTTTAGGATTATGTACACTTGATTGTGTAGTATTTTTGGAGCACTGGAAGTAACAAAACGTTACAATAAAATTGTACTTCGAACTTTTGAAGAGTACATGGAACGTATTTAATTTTACTAAAGCACACTTAACATATTACAGATTGGTACAACATCCTTATGTGTCTCACTATAGTCAGCTGTCGGCAGTTACCATTTTGTTGACAAAGATTAATTGTTTTACATCGTTAACTGAAAACGCCTACAAATATTTGGTGTACATACCTTCACACAAAACAGGTGCTATTGAGCTGATCGTTCGGACAACCAAAATACCACCAAAGCTTAGCAGATATTCATTTCAAACAAGTTTACTGTCAATTTTGAGCACTTAGTGTTGCTTCAGCTATCCTGATTCAAATTCTTTCACTAATTACGAAATTAGAGAAAGTTTATCTTTACTATATGTATAGTTACTACACTCCTGGAAATGGAAAAAAGAACACATTGACACCGGTGTGTCAGAGCCACCATACTTGCTCCGGACACTGCGAGAGGACTGTACAAGCAATGATCACACGCACGGCACAGCGGACACACCAGGAACCGCGGTGTTTGCTGTCGAATGGCGCTAGCTGCGCAGCATTTGTGCACCGCCGCCGTCAGTGTCAGCCAGTTTGCCGTGGCATACGGAGCTCCATCGCAGTCTTTAACACTGGTAGCATGCCGCGACAGCGTGGACGTGAACCGTATGTGCAGTTGACGGACTTTGAGCGACGGCGTATAGTGGGCATGCGGGAGGCCGGGTGGACGTACCGCCGAATTGCTCAACACGTGGGGCGTGAGGTCTCCACAGTATATCGATGTTGTCGCCAGTGGTCGGCGGAAGGTGCACGTGCCCGTCGACCTGGAACCGGACCGCAGCGACGCACGGATGCACGCCAAGACCGTAGGATCCTACGCAGTGCCGTAGGGGACCGCACCGCCACTTCCCAGCAAATTAGGGACACTGTTGCTCCTGGGGTATCGGCGAGGACCATTCACAACCGTCTCCATGAAGCTGGGCTACGGTCCCGCACACCGTTAGGCCGTCTTCCGCTCACGCCCCAATATCGTGCAGCCAGCTTCCAGTGGTGTCGCGACAGGCGTGAATGGAGGGACGAATGGAGACGTGTCGTCTTCAGCGATGAGAGTCGCTTCTGCCTTGGTGCCAATGATGGTCGTATGCGTGTTTGGCGCCGTGCAGGTGAGCGCCACAATCAGGACTGCATACGACCGAGGCACACAGGGCCAACACCCGGCATCATGGTGTGGGACGCGATCTCCTACACTGGCCGTACACCACTGGTGATCGTCGAGGGGACAGTGAATAGTGCTCGGTACATCCAAACCGTCATCGAACCCATCGTTCTACCATTCCTAGACCGGCAAGGGAACTTGCTGTTCCAACAGAACAATGCACGTCCGCATGTATCCCGTGCCACCCAACGTGCTCTAGAAGGTGTAAGTCAACTACCCTGGCCAGCAAGATCTCCGGATCTGTCCCCCATTGAGCATGTTTGGGAGTGGATGAAGCGTCGTCTCACGCGGTCTGCACGTCCAGCACGAACGCTGGTCCAACTGAGGCGCCAGGTGGAAATGGCATGGCAAGCCGTTCCACAGGACTACATCCAGCATCTCTACGATCGTCTCCATGGGAGAATAGCAGCCTGCATTGTTGCGAAAGGTGGATATACAATGTACTAGTGCCGACATTGTGCATGCTCTGTTGCCTGTGTCTAAGTGCCTGTGATTCTGTCAGTGTGATTATGTGATGTATCTGACCCCAGGAATGTGTCAATAAAGTTTCCCCTTCCTGGGACAATGAATTCACGGTGTTCTTATTTCAATTTCCAGGAGTGTATGTTTGCGCTCATTTCCGTGAAGTTTTCATGCATGGTTTAATGTTCAACATATTCCGATATGCTAGTGTACTCTTTCTCTTCCATAAATATCTCACTTTTAGGTCTACAGTTTATCGCATAACGACATTGTAGATCAGAATCAGTGTTAAAATGTCGGTTGAACCACCCATTTAGTGCCTAAAAACACTTAAATTTATGCGTTTTGAAGGTTGAGCCTTCATCAGAACTATAATACAAAAATCTCTAAAAGTGACGAACATAACATAAATAAAAACAATAAATTATGTGGTTCCTTTACTTGCAAGTGTGCCTTTTTAATGTATACATCAACACCATTGTCAACTGACATAATAGGGTAAAGTGGAATGCTTTATGTTGTTCTGAGTCGGCGTCAAAATAACATCGATTTTTTGCACAGTCCATACATCTCTATGAAACCCACATCCAGAAGACAAACAAAGAGGTAACTAGAATGAGCACTTCGTGATTGCAAATAAATAAGCAAAGAGATACGAAATAAACAGTACCGACGCGTATACTTGCCCAGATGCTCAGAAATTCAAAGCCTGTCAGGAACGGAATGCTAATGGTGCAACAGTAATTAATGTCACTGAACGGAGAACGGTGTTAAAAAAAGAACAAAAAAAATTTTGAAGAAGTTGTCTGTGGCACCTGTAAGCTCTTTGTCTAATGTATTTCGGTTTTTCACGCTATGTACAATAATCTCCAGTTGTTGCCTTACATTTATCAAGTACCTGCAAAACTGCGAGATCCTCATTATTTCTCAACTTAGGGTTGTCGTTTTAATGAATATACATGCCTATGGTCGACTTTTCGAAATTATTAAGCTGAAAAGTGTTCCTGTGTTCCTTGCGGCTCAATTTAAAGGATCTGCCATCTGGCCAATGTACAGTCGTGGACAAAACGAGCGAGACCCCCTCGCCTTTACGTTATGCTGATCTGCACAGCTTTAAAGGCTGCTACACAGCATAACAGGCAAGGCGACGAAGTGCTACCAACATACTATGCACAGGCGTGAAATTGAAAAACTATCCGAACTTTGTCAGACTGTTTTCAATCATGTGTAAGACTACAAAAATGCTGATTAGTTCAAATAGTTCAAATGGTTCTGAGCACTATGGGACTTAACATCTGAGGTCATCAGTCCCCTAGAACTTAAAACTACTTAAACCTAACTAACCTAAGGACATCCCACACATCCATGCCTGAGGCAGGATTCGAACCTGCGACCGTAACAGTCGCTCGGTTCCGGACTGAATTGCCTAGAACCGCTCGGCCACGGTGGCCAGCAATGCTGAATAGTGTGTTAAGCACAGCACGTAAATATAAGATATAAGTGAAAGAAGAAACGCAAATTAGTATGAACTGTATTAATAAAAATGAATTTCAGCTTATCAAGATAACCTAATTGTTTAAGTAAGACAAAATACTCCAGATCGTTACGATTTAGCAAAATATTGTGCGCATTCGGCCGCGGAACCGTCTGTGTCAACGTTCAGACAGTCATACTGGATTACTGTAGCTGACCTACCATAAAAGTGTGCAAATTTAGCAATGCGTGAAGATTCATAACGAAATTCAGTTAAAAATATTTCTGTGCCACTCTTTAAGTCAATTCAACTATTGACAAAAGCGGAAAAAGTAGGCAGTAACAAGTATGAAATTCTACAAGAGCTTCATATTGACATCAACAGAGAGCTTGTACAGAATAAAGGTAACAATAAAACACATTGGTGGCGCGAGAATTTCTTACAATTTCTTTACTGGTGGTCTATCTTCCTCCATCGAGATCAGAACAGAAAACAAACCAGACCTCCCTTGCAGCAGCAAATACCTTTCACTACACTAGCAGACAATCCAGGAAAATGGCCCTCTATTATTACACCAGACATGCATAAGCCAGCAATTTCGCAATGAAAATGGCAAAATGATTTGCAGTTTCTGTTGCATAGAGCTTTCTGGACTCAAAAACATGAATTTTCTACCTTTATGTCACCGCTCATGTGACAATCATTCGGAATGTTTATCGAAATAACAAAATACCGTTACTAGCGAGTAAATTTAGTAGGATAATTCTGCACCACCACAGGAAATAAACGGCGACATATCTGCCAAACGTATTCTACAATGTTTCGAATTCTCCATTAGACTCGACACAGCGAGAAAACGCTCATTAGTCTAAGTGTTTCTTAAGCTAGCTAGCAATGGGAATGCTCGCACTTCTAAAACGCATTGGCATTAATACTGGGATCTGAATTATCACGTGTATAGACAAATGGACTTTATTTGCATTTCTGTAAAAGGGTTTTGGTTCGAAAGCGTAGCTACGATTAATATGCCGATGTATGGACTGCAACTAGAACATTTCGAATAAAGAGTAGTGGAATTATTTATGCGGCCCTCATCTTTAGTAACTGCCGTAGCTATTTTCTTTGTTAGGATTTCGTCACCTGAATCGGTAAAAATGGAACCCTACTAGTCTCACTTTCTGACCATCTGTCTGTCTACCCAATTCTTAAAATCCGTTTACCTCGAGTAGACATAATAATTGGAAATGTATCGCACTTCCTGCGGTATGCGGTCCTTGGTGGTGTAAAAAAGTGAACTTCTATGTTTGGATCCAGTATGACACAGACCGTTTCGCGGCCGAAGGCGCATAATATTTTGCTAATTCGTAACGATCTGCGGTACTTTGTCTTACTAAAACAGTTACGTTATCTCGATAAGCTGACATTCATTTTTATTAATACAGTTCATACTAATTAGCGTTTCATCTTTCATTTATATCTTATATTTACGTGTTGTGTTTAGCACACCAATCAGCACTAGTCTAGTCTTACAGATGATTGAAAACAGTCTGACCAAGATCGGACAGTTTTTCAATTTCACGCCTGTGCATAGTATGTTGGTAGCACTTCGTCGCCTTGCCTGTTATAGTGTGCAGCATACTTCAAAGCTGTGCGAATCAGCATAACGAAAAGGCGAGGGGTCTTGCTCGTTTTGTCCACGACTGTACATTTTATCAGCTTACACACACAGTACTTAGGTCCATTTTGTTTTACGGCAAAATAACACTAAATGTATGCACATTGAGTGTACTTCTGCAAATAAAATCACC
The DNA here is from genome assembly GCF_023864275.1 of Schistocerca cancellata. Taxonomy (NCBI): domain Eukaryota; kingdom Metazoa; phylum Arthropoda; class Insecta; order Orthoptera; family Acrididae; genus Schistocerca; species Schistocerca cancellata. The sequence continues at coordinate 283,858,161 of NC_064628.1, forward strand.
CACTGAGAAGGTCACACCGTATCATCAACCTCGTGGGCCACCAGAATAACTGATGATCGCATGCAGAGCGAACGAGGTAACATAAAAGCGACACGTCGACGGAAACCCCCGTGGAAACAAAAATCAGGCTGAATTCCTGTACTTTCTATTTTATTGCGTATATCCCGTCGTACGATACACACTGTTTACATACTTTGGCAAATTTAAATTATTTCAACTTTGAGGCTGTTCGCGTGCGCTGCTCGTGTGAGCCTTATTCTCTGTGTCTACGCATATCCACATCTTACATACTTTGGCAAATTTCATAACTTTGAGGCCGGTTCGAGAGCGCTCTCTGTTATTCGTGTAAGCCTTATTCTCTGTGTCTACGCGTACCCACTGTTTACATACTTTGACAAATTTAATTTATTTTAACTTTCAGGCCAGTTCATGTGGGCTGTCTGTTATAGGCGTAAGCCTTATTCTGTGTCTTTGCATATCCACTACTTACATACGTTGGCAAATTTAATAACTTTGAGGACGGTTCGTGTGCGCTCTCTGTTATTCATGTAAGCCTTATTCTCTGTGTCTACGCGTACCCACTGTTTACATACTTTGGCAAATTTAATTTAATTCACCTTTCAGGCCAGATCGTGTGCGCTGTCTGTTATTGGCGTAAGCCTTATTCGGAGTCTATGCACATCCACTGCTAACATACGTTGGCAAATTTAATAATTTTGAGGACGACTCGTGTGCGCTCTCTGTTATTCGTGTAAGCCTTATTCTCTGTGTCTACGCATACCCACTGTTTACATTCTTTGGCAAATTTAATTTATTTTAACTCGAGGCCAGTTCGTGTGCGCTGTCTGTTATTGGCGTAAGCCTTATTCTGTGTCTATGCATATCCACTGCTTATATACGTTGGCAAATTTAATAACTTTGAGGACGGTTCGTGTGAGCTCTCTGCTATTCGTGTAATCCTTATTCTCTGTGTCTACACGTACCCACTTTTTACATACTTTGGCAAATTTAGTTTATTTTAACTTTGAGGCCAGTTCGTGGGCGCTGTCTGTTATTGGCGTAAGCCTTATTCTCTGTGTCCACGCATATCCACTACTTACGTACTTTGGCAAATTTAATAACTTTGAGTACGGTTCGTGTGTGCTCTCTGTAATTCATGTAAGCCTTATTCTCTGTGTCTACGCATACCCACTGCTTTCATACTTCGGGAAATTTAATTTATTTTAACTTTGAGGCCATTTTGTGTGCGCTGTCTGTTATTGCTGTTTGCCTTATTCTCTGTGTCTACGCATACCAACTGCTTACATACTTTGGGAAATTTAATTTATTTCAACTTTGAGGCCAGTTCGTGTGTGCTGTCTGTTATTCGTGTAGGCATTACTCGCTGTGTCTACGCATCAAGTTTTTTCACCTGAGAACAAATTAAGATGTACCTAAACGACCGTGGGAAACCGTCTAAAATCGAAACTCCGACCGGCTGTTGTACGAGATCTGCGGTCATTAATCTGTCGCGGGAATTCGATCTGGATCAAGCTCATCCTGCTGTCTCGCAAGATAGAGCACTTCACTTTACCATATGTGAGTAGACCTGCAGAATTCCTTTACTACTGTGAGGTGACAAAAGTCATGCGAAACCTCCTAAAATCGTGTCGGACCTCCTTTTGCCAGGCGTAGTCTAGCAACTCGACGTGGCGGGACTCAACAAGTCGTTGAAAGTCCTCTGCAGCAATATTGTGCATACTGGTTCTATAGCCGTCAATACTTGTAAAAGTGTTGCTGGGGCGAGATTCTGTGCAAGAACTGAGCTCTCGATTATGTCCCGTAAATGTTCTGTGGGACTCATGTCGTGCGGTCTGAGTGGACAGAGCATTCGCTCGAATTGTCCAGAATGTGCAACGTTGTCCAGGAACATAAAGTCCATGAATGGCTGCCAATGGTCTTGAAGTAGGCGATCATAACCATTTCCAGTCAATGATCGGTCTCCATTCCATGTAAACACAGCCCACTCCATTATGGAGCTACTTGGGTCCGTGGCTTCGTGAGGTCTGCGCCACACTCAAGCGCTACCATCAGCTCTTACCAACCGAAATCTGGAGTAATCTGACCAGGCCACGGTTTTCCAGTCGTCCAGGGTCCAACCGATATGATCACGAAGCCAGGAGAGGCACTGCAGGTGATGTCGAGCTGTGAGCAAAGGCACTCGCCTCGGTCGTCTGCTGCCGTAGCCCATTAACGCCCAGATTTCGTCGCACTGTCCTAAACGACACGTTCATCGTATGCCCCACATTGATTTCTACGATTATTTCAAGCACTGCTGCTTATTTGCCAGCACTGACAACTCCACTCAAACGTCGCTGCTCTCGGTCGTTAACTGAAAGCCCTCGTACACTGCGAAGTCCGTGGTAAGAGGTAATCCCTGAGATTTGGTATTCTCGCAACAGTCTTGACACTGTGGATCTCGGAATATTGAAGTCCCTAACGATTTCCGAAATGAAATGTCCCATGCATCTAGCTCTAACTACCATTCCGCTTTCAAAATCTGTTAATTCCCGTCGTGCGGCCATAATCACGTCGGGACCTTTTCACATGAATCACCTGAGGACAAATGGCAGCACGGCCGATGGACTGCCCTTTTATACCTCATTTACGCTATACTACCGCCATCTGTATATGTGCCTATTGATATTCCACGGCTTTCGTTACCTCAGTGAATAACCACTAAAGACTCTCAACCTGATCTGCTCACCCACATACAACCCCCGTAGTCCCTACAATAACATATGTTACTGCTCACTCAACCTTTGGACAATTTTAACCAAATCTAGCAATTCCTCACTGTGACCGTGTAGGTAAGGAGTGCTCACTCGAAGACAGAACAAGGAAAACTGGTAAGAAGGGAGTGAAAATCGAGCACGGAGATACTAATATCGATACTAATTTTGATTTTACGCTGACACGCTCCCTGTATATAAGCATAGGCCGATACCCGCACGTACCTCCGGAAATAGAACATATTCCCTGAATAAAATCGTCAGAGAATCAAAATGAATGCTGTTGTTAATATTGGATTGCTGTGGAATGATTTTTAAGAGTAAGAATGCTACGTTAAACCTCAGTTTTCTGAATGTGCGGTTAGGGATAAAGAGTTCAAAGTATTGTCTTAAATTTATCACCAAATCTGAGTTGTCTGTTGAGTCAAAGACTGTTGTGGGTCACAGTAGTACCTGTGCCATTCTACTGTTAAACTGTCAACGTATTGACTATGCTATACACGAAATATGGAATCAAATTGACTGTGCTGAAGTGGCAGTTGTGATAGTGAAATATCTTTGGTGTTCTGCGACGTTATTCTTTGGTGTTTTCTGTACATCCATGTGCTGGGGGTCATTCAAATGAAAACTAGGCAAATGAAAAAGAAGTAAGCAAACTTTCATCATTTCAAGAGCAATCGCCAAAATTGTCAATACATTTGTCCCATGCGAGGCAAGGCAGTTAGTGTCTTCATCGAAAAACGGTTTCTGTTGCGTATGGAGCCACTGTTGTACCCGAAGCAATTCGGTGGCCATGAATGACTCTCTTCCAGACTTCAAAATTATGTAAACCACGTGGGGAGAGATCTGGACTATATGGATGATGTGTAACGACTTCCCAGTAAAACTTTTTCGGCGTAATCGAAACAACCTTGGCAACATGTTATTGAACAACAATGTATTTTGATAAATGCTAATTGCCCGCATCTCGTGGTCGTGCGGTAGCGTTCTCGCTTCCCACGCCCGGGTTCCCGAGTTCGATTCCCGGCGGGTCAGGGATTTTCTCTGCCTCGTGATGGCTGGGTGTTGTGTGCGGTCCTTAGGTTAGTTAGGTTTAAGTAGTTCTAAGTTCTAGGGGACTGATGACCATAGATGTTAAGTCCCATAGTGCTCAGAGCCATTTGAACCATAAATGCTAATTATGCTTTCTTTTAAGTGCGGTATAGACCTCGAACTGAGCTCATTGGCTAGCCCGTAAGTAACAAAATCAGTGCCAATAAATGAGCAGCATATGTTATGATAAGTAAAATGGACTTCGTACCGTCTAGAGTGTGGTACAGATGTTGAGCATTAGTCGCCAAGAAGTGGGCTTAGTCTGTAAATTGTATCAGTACTGGTATTATGTAAACCATGAGATTTTATTAAAACTTTACAGAACAATAAAGTGGCGAATGCAGTGTCATGTGGGATTTATACTGAAAATCGACAATATTTTTCTAAATAATTTTATTCTGGTGCAAGATCTGAGTTTAGTTTCCAGTCAGAGATCGGCAATTTTGCTTTATTATTATGATAATTAACCTGTATGTCTTTTATTTTGCAGCAGAGATCATAGTTCAGAGATATCGAACTTTTGTCTCTGTGTGGAAGCTTTTTCCATCATTGTTTTTGGCCATGTTGTGTTGTGGAGGCATGTCGTGTCCTTAAATCATGTATCTGGCCTATAATGAAAATCTCCTTGTGTGAAAAATATCTGCAAGTAAGTGAAAGTAATTAAAAAAGCTATGGCAGTCAGGAAATAAAGTCAATTATATTTTTCCGTTGCGCACTGTGATGCGTTCTTCCCCATAAAAAGGTGCTTAATGAGGTGAAGTATCACTGAAAAATTTCTAAAAACGCCAAATAATGAAACTTAAATGTACCAAGAATGACTTGGTCTTATATCCATATGCCAGTATCTTTACGTATTATGATAATTGTTAGACACTTAAAAGCTTTTGTATCATCGTTGAAATAGATAAATGTCGCAGGTTTCCTCGAAATTTCGTTATTTAGGAGTGAGATCAACTGTCAAGTGCCTGCTTAACATGATACCGAATGTATGGACACAATTGTATTGTGCTGTTGTAGAAAGTCACATATAGAGAAAGATAAAATTATAGGTGGGGTATTACGGTATTTGAAATAAACATATTTTGTATGGTGCAAAACGAGCAATGAAATTTGCTAATGAATTAGGACAGACTTTCACAGAAACTTTTTATGTGACGTATAACAAAGAGAGATGAAATTTAATGATTCGGCAGAGTTTTAGGTGGTTCCATATTTTTGATAGACAGTGCAGATGTGGACATACTGTAAACTACACCAGTTATGTATTTTTGATGCAGATTTGAGATGATAGATAAAGTATTTGACCTAAATTTTCTTACATATTTTTGATAGATAGTACAAGTCACTTAGGTATCTTTGAACATGCTGCACAATTCAGATGTTTTAGATACTTTTGATCGTGACGCCATTTACGTTTCACGTGGAGTTTACTTATTTTTGACTTGGAAATACTGCAGTAATGTATCTTTACGTATTTTGTTTGCGTGTGTGTGTGTGTGTGTGTGAGAGAGAGAGAGAGAGAGAGAGAGAGAGAGAAAGAGAGAGAGAGAGAGAGAAAGAGAGAGAGAGAGAGAGATGAATTTGTTGTATGGCGCCAGTTTATGCTGTTCGGGGGAAACTTTCATATTTTCTTTTGTCGTAGTGGAAAATTTAAAGTACTGGAAATATCTTTTTTGAACATGGCGCCATATTCTGGTGATGCATACGTAATTTGTTTGAATAATACTTGTCAATCAGATTGCCCATTGTCATTGTTTACTGATTGCTTCTTTCATCAGTATTTTTTGAATTTAGGGCGAATATGACATCATAGGAAAACGGATGTGGTTTGTGAAATCATGAACATGTCACTGAGATGGGATGCTTCTGTGTGATGTCATATATATGACGGTCATGGGTTGTGACATACTGGCTAGGACACTGACCATCACAAATGATCACAAATAGGAGTGTAACAGAAGGGGCATTGCCCCTCTACTTACAAACAATATTTATTTAAATATCTATTGAACCTGAAACCACTACATCGGTGCCACAGTCATATTCAGGTTGTAATTTCGACAGCAATTGTGTCGGTCTTCACCAGTCTACTGCAGGATGTTTGAAATTGTTAAGGTGTAGTTATTAATCACAAATGACATGGTTATGTGACATTATTTACACGCCATAGCTATATATCCTACCTAACAAGTTTATTTTCTTGATTATGAATATCACTGAGAGTTATTTGAAATTTTATTTAGAGGGAAGACAGGGGTCAGTGCCACAATGCTGCATTACTCAGTGGTCGCATGAAGAGCAAGAAGTATATTTTATCCCACAGTTTAGCAACATCACAACAAAGCAAATGTGCAATAGAGGAACGAAGTTAAATTTTAGTGCACATTTTTCAGTAGTAGTATAAGATGAATTCATGTTGCACTGGTTTCCATGAACAACACAAAGAAGAAAAACAGTTCAGTAGTAATAAATCGGTAATACGTTCAGAATCTGACTTGGGAGAATATTGTCAAAATAGTTCTGTGATTACCTTTGCATGCAGATCAAGGGAGCTGCAATCCGTTTGCTTTCCTGTGTGTATCGATTAATAGGGAAATAATTAGAAGATGGGGAGAGAAAGCTGCTAATATAGGAAAGTTGGGCGAATTTTGTTAGATGACAAATATCTCACGAACTCTACAATAGCTGTTCGGATATTGGAGGCATGTCAACTCAGAATTGGTTAAGTGATTACGTGTTCGCATTCTGCCGTCAAAGATTGTCGCAAAAATCTTGAACAAAAAATTCGTCACGTGGAACGTTCATCTGAGAACATTCAAGAGCTAGGACATGGGACAATGTAAGAGGTTTGGTATCACAACGTTATAACAGCTCAACACAATGCACTCTGAATTGAAGGTCAAAGGGTAAAAGTTGTCATGACCCGTGAGACACAGTTTATATTGCAAAGTGGGAGCTAACATAGATGTATGTGACAGAATGTAAGAAAACACCTTGGAACCATCAGCCAACATAGTTTTATTTGAAAGAATGGAAGAATAAATCGTTAAGAACCATTCCGTTAAAAAACAGATGCTAGAGATTTTGCCCAGCCTCGACAGGACAATGACTGGAAAGAAATTAGCTGTGTTCTTTCAAACATACTATTCTGCCATTGCCTTAACTGTCGTATGGGAAACATGGGAAAGAAACTATATATGTGACTGGAGGGGCATTTAGACTGAAGCTAATTTAGACTTATGCTTAATAACCGAGCCACATCTACCTTTGGTAAAAATGGAAATGTCATTCACCTTCATTTGCTCAACAGTTGTTCATATCTTTCCACTTCCAACAGTGATTGCCACTTCCAACATTGATCGTTTGATATCTATATACATCCCTATGTACCTTTTCTCCAACAAGATGACAATGTATGTCACCAATGAGTTAGTATGTCAAGAAATATCGTCAAATGTACAAAATTCAATTTGAAGTACCGAATTGAAGCCTGCATACCATGAATGGATTCAGAATGAGATTTTCACTCTACAGCGGAGTGTGCGCTGATATGAAACTTCCTGGCAGATTAAAACTCTGTACCCGACCGAGACTCGAAATCGGGAACTTTGCCTTTCGCGGGCAAGAGCTCTACCATTTGAGCTACCGAAGCACGACTCACGCCCGATCTCACAGCTTTAATTCTGCCAGTATCTCGTCTCCTACCTTCCAAACTTTACAGAAGCTCTCCTGCGAAACTTGTAGAACTAGCACTCCTGAAAGAAAGGAGAGTGCGCAGACAAGGCTTAGCAACAGCCTGGGGGATGTTTCCAGAATGAGATATTCACTTTGCAGCGGAGTGTGCGCTGATATCAAACTTGCTGGCAGATTAAAACTTTGTGCCCGACCGAAACTCGAACTCGGGAGCTATGCCTTTCGCGGACAAGTGCTCTACCATCTGAGCTATCGAACCACGACTCACGCCCGGTGTCACAGCTTTAATTCTGCCAGTATCTCGTCTCCTACCTTCCAAACTTTACAGAAGCTCTCCTGCGAAACTTGCAGAACTAGCACTCCTGAAAGAAAGGATATTGCGGAGACATATCTTAGCCATAGCCTGGGGGATGTTTCCAGAGTGAGATATTCACTTTGCAGCGGAGTGTGCGCTGATATCAAACTTCCTGGCAGATTAAGACTGTGTGCCCGACCGAGACTCGAACTCGGGAGCTTTGCCTTTCGCGGGCAAGTGCTCTACCATCTGAGCTACCGAAGCACGACTCACGCCCGGTGTCACAGCTTTAATTCTGCCAGTGTCTCGTCTCCTACATTCCAAACTTTACAGAAGCTCTCCTGCGAAACTTGCAGAACTAGCACTCCTGAAAGAAAGGAGATTGCGGAGACATGGCTTAGCCACAGCCTGAGGGATATTTCCAGAATGAGATATTCACTTTGCAGCGGAGTGTGCGCTGATATCACACTTCCTGGCAGATTAAAACTTTGTGCCCGATCGAGACTCGAACTCGTTAGCTTTGCCTTTCGCGGGAAAGTGCTCCACCATCTGAGCTACCGAAGCACGACTCACGCCCGGTCTCACAGCTTTAATTCTGCCAGTATCTCGTCTCCTACCTTCCGAACTTTACAGAAGCTCTCCTGCGAAACTTGCAGAACTAGCACTCCTGAAGGGAAGGAAATTGCGGAGACATGGCTTAGCCATAGCCTGGGGGATGTTTTCAGAATGAGATTTCCACTCTGCAGCGGAGTGTGCGCTGATATCAAACTTCCTGGCAGATTAAAACTGTGTGCCCGACCGAGACTCGAACTCGGGAGCTTTGCCTTTCGCGGGCAAGTGCTCCACCATCTGAGCTACCGAAGCACGACTCACGTCCGGTCTCACAGCTTTCATTCTGCCAGTATCTCGTCCCCTACCTTCCGAACTTTACAGAAGATCTCCTGCGAACCTTGCAGAACTAGCACTGCGGAAAGAAAGGAGATTGCGGAGATATGGCTTAGTCACAGCCTGAGGGATATTTCCAGAATGAGATATTCACTTTGCAGCGGAGTGTGCGCTGATATCAAACTTCCTGGCAGATTAAAACTGTGTGCCCGACCGAGACTCGAACTCGGGAGCTATGCCTTTCGCGGGCAAGTGCTCTACCATCTGAGCTATCGAACCACGACTCACGCCCGGTCTCACAGCTTTAATTCTGCCAGTATCTCGTCTCCTACCTTCCAAACTTTACAGAAGCTCTCCTGCGAACCTTGCAGAACTAGCACTCCTGAAAGAAAGGATATTGCGGAGACATATCTTAGCCATAGCCTGGGGGATGTTTCCAGAGTGAGATTTTCACTCTGCAGCGGAGTGTGCGCTGATATCAAACTTCCTGGCAGATTAAAACCGTCTGCCCGACCGAGACTCGAACTCGGGAGCTTTGCCTTTCGCGGGCAAGTGCTCTACCATCTGAGCCACCGAAGCACGACTCACGCCCGGTCTCATAGATTTAATTCTGCCAGTATCTCGTCTCCTACCTCTCAAACTTTACAGAAGCTCTCCTTCGAACCTTGCAGAACTACCACTCCTGAAAGAAAGGATTTTGCGGAGACATGGCTTACCCACAGCCTGGAGGATGTTTCCAGAATGAGATTTTCACTCTGCAGCGGAGTGTGCGCTGATATCACACTTCCTGGCAGATTAAAACTGTGTTCCCGACCGAGACTCGAACTCGGGAGCTTTGCCTTTCGCGGGCAAGTGCTCTACCATCTGAGCTACCGAAGCATGACTCACGCCCGGTCTCACAGCTTTAATTCTGCCAGTATCTCGTCTCCTACATCTCAAACTTTACAGAAGCTCTCCTGCGAACCTTGCTGAACTAGCACTCCTGAAAGAAAGGATATTGCGGAGACATGGCTTAGCCACAGCCTGGGGGATGTTTCCACAATGAGATTTTCACTCTGCAGCGGAGTTTGCGCTGATATGAGTCGTGCTTCGGTAGCTCAGATGGTAGAGCATTTGCCCGCAAAACGCAAAGGTCCCATGTTCGAGTCTCGGTCGGGCACACAGTTTTAATCTGCCTGGAAGTTTCTTATCAGCTCACACTCCGCTGCACCGTCGGTGCAGTGACTGATACAGCAGCTGCCGCTGCGTCCGTCTTTCCGTCTGCTTCTTCTGTCTTATGTACGATGTCCTTCTTCTAGCCACTGTAGAATTACAGATCTCGTTCAAATGGCCTGCTTTCCCACTTCGTCACACACTGTTCTAGCCTGTCTTTCGATCACTGGTCGACAGTGTTCATTTTCACATTTATTCTCGACCGTGGGTCTCTTCTTTACAGCTTTCTATACGTCCCGGCCGACACACCATTTGCGGCGCCGCGGTGCTGTGCTGCTGCGAATAGAGTTCGCCTCTCCTTGTGGTGAATCTGTTCTCACACGTATGACTACCTGAAGTTGCTGAAATACACTTCTCATCCAGAAAAAGCTACAGGAAAGAAACAACTATGCGTCTCGTAACCGCAAATCGCATTAGAAACTGATTTGATGGTGGACGTTAATATTAGTTACATGAAACTATTTATGTGCGTAAGACTTCACTCTATTACTGTGAGCTTGCATACATCAGTTACTACCAATCCTTACTCTAAGCTGCACAAAGATTGAAAAGCACACATGGACACATCATTCACAACCGCACCCAGTTTATGGTAATTATTGGTTGTCCTTCGCAGAATGTTTACTAACGGATTGTTTCTTTTAGAATAGCTCGTTCAGATGTTGCTATAATCAGTCTCACGTAACAAAAAGTACGCGTTCGCGAATAAGCAAGGCGTCATGAGGAATTTACTTATTTACAATGTCTTCAAATGTTCTGCATTTCACATCGTACATTAAATGGAACTCTTTTACACATGTTACTGCACTTCTCAGACATTTTGGAATCGAATTATCACAATATCAATAGCTTTCACCGGAGCATCTATCAACGAGTCTGATCACTATAAGATCGAAGCCCCGACTCTACTCATCTCTCTACACAAAAGCAGTTTGTAGTTTCCAAAATACGTGCGAATATGCTAATTTCTGTTTGGCAGAGAAACATCACAGCCAATTGGAAAGCAGCATCAAACCCGCTAAATCTGAGCATGTATACAGAACCAATCAAAATTTGTCACTGAATCAGAACAGTACAACCCACAAATTAAAATTAATTCCCTCTTCACAAAACTACTTTACCAAAGTCATAGTCTCATTTCACCAATACCATAGACTGACGAAATAGTTTGTAACAAATCTCCTGGTATGAATGAGACACACGTCATTTTCGAACATTCCTCACGAGACCAGTTACATCAATGTATAGTAGAAAAACTTTACGTAAAATGTTATTTCACACTGACACCTTCATTCACCCTAATACCTAAGCACAATTATAACAGTAATTAATGAATAATTAGAAACTTAAAAAAACATAACTGCAAATAAAAGAGACAGCATTTTGACTGCAGCTCGAACAGTGTCCGTCAGCTAGTGACATCTACCAGATCGCATAGAAACCTCATATACTCGAGCACTGATGCCACCTATCCTGCCCGTTATTCATGCTGCCCCCTTGTTCACTGCTTTTACGTTCGACCTCAACAGGCACCATGTAAGGAGCTAAACCTCAACATCTAACGACCATCTCGCATCCGGGTAGCATCTGAGCTCTTTGCTTTTTTGAGAAAATGCCACGTGACGTAAAGAAAGTAAGACTACACTAAATAATACTGTGGTGTTAGCTTATTGTTGTTATAATTCTTTAGTATTTTATCATGGATTAAGGTCATATTATCTGTTAACCGTTTTCTAGGAGGTCACATTATTTCCACATCACGTGTTTTAATATTCCCGACAGGTTCGGTACCTAGGTCTTTAAATTCTACATGGCACCCATAATTGATTATTGATATACATGGTACACATATCGTCCTCTATCAACCTTAAAGATTTACTCTACCCTACAAAATTCCTGTTAAAAAACAAAAAAAAAACGATGGTTGTTCATCGTCTGAGCCAGACACACTCCTCAGTGGCACACGTAGTGCCATTTTTGGTGGCATACTCAGCACATTGTTCTATAAGATTTAAAAAATCATACGTGGCTTACATAGTAACACTACAGATAAAACTTACTGGTTAAACTACACTTGTCAATGACTAATGATTCGTAACTGTACAACACTTTGCAGAGCACAGTGGATCCTGAACATTTCCACATCTAAATTTCTTGCATTACCTGCATCAGGGCTGTAAGGTGTGTTGCTTATTTCCATTATTGTGCGTCGTGATGAGATACTCAGTTAACTGCATTAACTGCTGTGTACCAAACACATTAACTGTTTCAATTTTAGCACTGTCAATGAAACTGTTATCATCAGGGTTCTACTCTCTTGCTAGAAACAATTTGGAAAATTAACCACTGAAATTAGATTTAATCACCAAAATAAGATTCCAGTTTTTCTTGGCTTTATGATTTAAAAAATGTACACTGAAATCTCCGCAAACTATCAACTGTTTCTTCTTGTCTAACAAGTACTTGTCATAAACAGGTGAAAGTGTACTTGGAGAGGATGTGAAAACTATTACCATTAGGAGAAGTATTCTGCAGCTCACATGCGCATGCTTGTAGACTCTGATTTACAGAAGAAGTACCTGTATCAACATTTTTACTTTATGAACAACTATTATGTATGTTACAACTCGTCTTTTTCCATGGTCACTCCCTACACGAAAAGAATGTTAGTTCGTAATCCCTTACATTTAACATTTCTATCCCTGTGTTTATATGGTGTTCATAGAGGCACAGAATATCAGATTTTTCAAATCTTCCAGAGATACAAAAATCACTTGTGCCTTGTTTTTAAGCCCTCTAAAGTTTTGGTAAAACAAACTATTTTTTTTGGAAACTGTTACATATACATTATTATGGTCTTGTTCTGTTCTACCTTCTTTCAAGACTGTCTCTATATAATGAGCCTCCCTGTCCCCAGAAACTGCAAGAATTTTTCCTTTTGTGCTTGTGTTTCCCCTTACACTTTCTCCAACGTGTTCAGCTAATTTGTCCTTGCCCCTGCTACTCAGGTGCAGGCCACTGTTTGCCTTTTCACATCTTTCAAGTTCAGCAACAGTTACAGCACAGGTATGCGACTTTTTCAGTCAAAAACAATCTACTCGGCTCTTTCTTAACATGGTTAACAGCTGTGTTAACCCTGGGTTCGTCAGGCACTGGAATACCCCTAAAAACCCCACACAAATGTGAATCATTCCTGCACAATTTACTAGAGGTCAGCTTTAATACGGCTGTAATTGAAATACTAGTAACTGACAGCGTGTATGTGGAGTTGATGTCAGATACTGGACATTAATACTATAGTGAATGCCTGTAACTGAAAATGTGTATGTGCAGCTGGTGTCAAATACTGGGTCTTAAAACAGTATAGTAACACCAGTAGCTGACAGTATGTGTGTGTGGTAAAGTGTCAACTACTGGATCTTACAATTGTGATGCAACGCCACAAACTGACAGTTTGTATACCATAACTTGACAGTGGATGGCAGCTACTGGATCACAAATAGTATTTTTAGTTACAAATAATCATCATTAAAATTGTACCATACATCATATCATTGCAAAAAACAGGAACAAATTGCCCCATACATCGACATGTTAAAGCAAAGTTATAACAAATTGCCCCATACATCTGCATGATGTCACAATGCAAGCTGCAATCCTAATAAGAATATGAAAATTATTTGGTGAGGAGGCTTACTTACGATAACACATCTCCATGGACCAATCCATTCATGAAACTTCCTGGCAGATTAAAAGTATGTGCCCGACCGAGACTCGAACTCGGGACCTTTGCATTTCGCGGGCAAGTGCTCTACCATCTGAGCTACCGAAGCACGACTCACGCCCGGTCTCACAGCTTTAATTCTGCCAGTATCTCGTCTCCTACCTTCCAAACTTTACAGAAGCTCTCCTGCGTACCTTGCAGAACTAGCACACCTGAAAGAAAGGCTATTGCGGGACCTTTCAATGATAGTCTATTAGCCTCCATCGAGATTATAACCGAAAATAAACCAGAACTCCCTTGCAGCAGTAAACACATCTCATTACGCTAGCAGACAACACAGGCAAACAATCCTTCATTATTACCCCAGACTTGAATAAGTCGGCAATTCTTAATGAAAGTGGCACAATGATCTGCAGTTTCTGTGGCGTAGAGCTTTCTGGACTCAAAAACAAATTTTCTACCTTTATGTCACCGCTTATGTGACAATCATTCGGGATGTTTATCGAAATAACAAAATACTGTTATTAGCGATCAAATTTACTAGAATAATTCTGCATTACCCCAGGAAATAAACGACTACATAGCTGCCAAACGTATTCTACAATGTTTAGAATTCTCCATTAGACTCGCTACAGCCGGAAAATGTTCATTAGCCGAAGTGTTTCTTAAGCTAGCTAGCAATGGAAATGATCGCACTTCTAAAATGCGGTAGCATTAATACTGGGATGTGAATTACCAAGTGTTTCTTCTTTCATTTATATCTTATATTTACGTGTTGCGTTTAACACACTAATTAGCATTAATATAGTCTTACACATGATTGAAAACAACCTGACACAGTTCGGATGGTTTGCCAATTTCACGTCTGTGCATACTATGTTGGTAGCACTTCGTCGCCTTGCCTGTTATGCTGTATTGCTGACTTTCAAGCTGTGCGGATCAGTATAACGAAAAGGCGAGGGGCCTCGCTCGTTTTGTCCTCGACTGTACAACTGTGGGAGAGAAATAGGGAAAAAATTATCTAACAGATGTAACTATGGGAGAGGGTACCAGCCGTTTAATAATAGATTAGGTTTTGATTTATTTCACACGAGCCAGGGTGATGTAAATGAACAGTAGACAAGAGATTTTGATTTCAAACTTGATATACTACAAGTAAGGTGAACCGAACAGGAAAATATAAAGGAGATGTTAGCAGCATTAATGCTTAGCATCAATGAAGCAAATGAAAATTTGGCTAGGGATCTTAAGCAAGATATTAAAGAAGTAAAACAACAACAGTTGAGTAAATTTGAATAACAGAATGATAATTTTAATAGGATAATTGATCAGCAGTCCAATACTACTAAACCTTAAACAGAAATCTGGTACTATTACTGATTTAGCTGGTGAGCTTAAACACATCAGAGCTAAAATTGATACTAAGTTAAAAAACCAGGTTTATGGTCTAAAGGAAATGCAACATGAAAGAACTGAAGGCCTAAGATTCTCAAGTAGAAGAAAATTGCAAGAAAGCCTCAGACAGTGTAAGCAAGGAATTAACAGATACTGTACAAAGGGTAGCTAATGAAAGCAAGCAAAGAATGGACCCGATCCGGCAAGATGTTCGGAAAGTAGAGCATAAAATAACTACTGTTCTAGGCGTATATGGAAGTGAGCATACAATTTTGAATAGTAAAATCAATGAGGAAAGTGAAAATCGTTTAAAAGCTGTAAAGGTGGAGGATGTAGAAACTAATATGAATCACTTAACTAATCATGTGAGAGTTGTAGCAAATGAATTGCATAAATATAACAACAGACTAACTAAAGTAGAACATAATACAAAAGTGTGTACCAACAGTGTGGGTGGTAGTCTGATAACAGAGTTGCTGAAGTAGCTTATATTACTAACAGACAGTTCTTACGTTTTGATTCTCCTGGAAATATGCATCCAAATGAATTTTGGAATGATTTTGAAAATGTTTATAAAGACTGTGGACCGATAGGCAAGATATCGTTTTTTATTTTATCATAATTTATGGGGAAAACTGGGAACTAGAGTGTGAGTGCTACTGAACCATACGATACTTTGGAAAAGTTTAAAGATGCATTTTTCAAAGAATACTGGGATAAACATAAGCAGATGGCGCTGAAAAACAATTTCTGGGCTGAATGAAAGGAGAATGTGAAAAGATTTGCTTCAAAGTGGGTTGCAAATTTATTATAGCTCACTAACAAATTAGAGCCAGAGCAGATTGTAATGGGTTTATGTGGGGAACTGCCCATGAACTGGCATAACAAAATAACTGCTGCTCCCATAGACGATATTAATTAATTTACTTATTATCTGGAAAGTGTAGAGACACTAATGCAGGAGGAGACTCAGGCAAATAGAAAATTTAGGCCTTCGAATAAAGCAGAACCTCGACAGAATGTAAATGTAAACAAAGTGGGTGTGCCATGAGGTAATCGAAGGGGAAGAGGAACAAGAGTCTGGCGCCAGCCTATGGCAGACAGGCAAACTAACTCCGATCTAGGACGTGCTAACAGATGGCGATTTAGAGTATAGTGATGTCCAAAACAGACAGCAGAGCAGAGTGCCAGCGGAAGGGATCGCAGAATCACTGAGTATGGGAAACTAGATCCCGTCCGTGAAGATGCTAGCGTTTGCAGGTCGGGAAATGATAGTTTAAAACCGCTAGCATCTCGTTTTGTGGTGTGAAATAAGGAAGTGACTGAACTGGGAAGTAATGATGCGGGCAGTACGAATGAGCAAATAACATCAAAATACTTGTATTTAATGGTGGCTTAGGTGACTTTTTGATTAGGAACGGTAGGGGGGAACTCTACAGTAATGAGGATTTAATATGTGTGTGTACAGTTGATGACACAGGTTCAAATCAACAGGGAAACGTGTCCAATGTAACAGACGAGGAATCTTTTTAGGAAGAAGTGGACGGCAGAGATAGTAAAAAATTGCAATATTTTGAAGACAGAAATGTTGTGCAGATGATTAATGAGAATGTTTTTTAGTAAGGGCAGAAGAACATGCTGAGGATGGCTGTGGGGGTCAGTTAAGTAATAGATTAGAGGAGATTAAGGAAGAAAAAGGTGATGTATCAAGGTGTTTTGATTTGTGATTAGTGGACAGATCGACGGCTACTAAGAGGATAAATACTGAAAATAATCCTACAAATATCTGTGTAATCTGTAGGCATGGGGAAGGTTTTGAAGGAAGGGAAGTTGTACACGATTTGCTGGATGAATCTGAAGCCAGCAATATTGACAAGAAGGCAGGAGACAGTGATCTATGTGCTATTAGTAAAGGTGGTTAGATGCTTTGCCAAACAAGGACGAATTAATAATAATGCCTGTCATGGTGATTAAAATATTTGTATCCACAGGAAAGGTGAAGAAACCTGCCAAATATGAAGAGTTGCTGCCTCTTAAAGCAAATGGTATACAGTTTTACCATAATGTCCTAATAATTCAACGATTAGGGGTGGACTTCATCAATAAATAGAAAGGCAATCTAGATTTCAGTGAGGATTCTGTGATGTTAGAAATACAGGGAAAAAAGTAATTATACCATTTTCTAGGAAAAAGAATCTAACTGCTGAGGAGAGTGACAGTTATTCCATTAGGTATTGCAGAAAAAGAGAGTATGTGGAAATGTGTAATGAATTTGGCACTGAGGAGATGGGGGTTAATCCAGAAGAGCTTCAGGTTCTACAGAACAAGATAGAAGTGGAAGTAGAATAAATAAATGAATCAAATGAAAAGTCAGAAAGAAGAGTTAAAAGAGGTTTTACTAAAACATAAAAATGTTTTCTCAATCAGCCAGGATTAGTAAGGGACTATGAATGTTATTTGACTGTGAAAGAAGATACAGTTTTCAAAAGAACTATATCAGTTCCATAAAAGCATAGGTAGGCAGTAAGGGACTTAATCGAGAAAATGATAAAGTAGGTAATTATTGAGAAAGTTGCAAATGATACGCCGGAAAACATCAGAAACAGTTACAAAAATTTAAAGATCTAAATTCTTGATTTCAATGAACGTGACATGAGGCTATTGGAATTTGCCACAAGCAAAGGAACCCAAGAAGTATACAGAATTCTTATCTGAAGGTAAGTGTTATCAACATAAAGTTGCATCATTTGGACGAAGTACAAGTGTTTGTGCTTTTGTAAGAGCTATGTCAAAAGTTTTGGATGACGAACTAGTGAGAAAAATAACTATTTATACTGATGATATTTTGATTTCGACTGTAAAGTGGAAGGGACATTGTGTATTATTAGACAAAGTTTTGGACACAGCTGAGAAAGAAGGGATGAAATTAAAGGTGAATAAAATTCAGGTTGTAAAAACGGAACTAAAATTTTTGGAACATATAATTAGCGGGAAAGGAATTCTTCCACATCTGGAGAAAACTGAGGCTATAAGTAAATTTAAAGCTCCCACCAACAGAAAGGTATCGAAGGGCACGTATGGTCTAGTCGGATGTTATCGTCATTTTGTACCAGGACAGTTGTTTAATGCTATATGTTTGAGAAATCTGTTAAAGAAAAATGTAAGCTAGCAGTTGACTGCAGAGTGTCAAACAGCATTCGAGGAACTGAGAGAAGCTTTATGCAACAGTGAAATACTTCACCACCTAGACTTTGGCAAGAATTTTGTTTACAGAAGGAGGCATGTGGGTATGGGATTGATGTAGAAGGGTGTAGTGATCATAGGGCACTTACGTTTTTTACAAACTTGTTAACTTAGCAGCATTAATTATCTAGGTGGACTTTATGTATTCAGCAGTATGACACTGAGATTAAGTACATTAAAGGTCTGAAAATGTAGTTGCTGAAAAATTATCTAGAAGTATAGAAGAAGGGGCTGAGAATGAGAATTCATTGTTCTATAAAGAGGTTGTGTATATTTTTGCTACAATAATCAACATAGATTATGCATGTCAACTGAAGAGGGTTTGTAAAGAACTAAAGCGAAAACAGAATATCGATGGTAATCTGAAGTGGGTTAAAAGTTATTTGGGAAACCCGAAATATCTCAAGGTAGCAGAATACTATAAATTTCATAAAGGTATCTTGTTTAGGAGCGAAGGGAACACTGAAACCCACTCCAAAATTTATTTTCCTGAGCAACATGGGCTTCGGTAACTCACCATGTACACAAAAATTTTAGTCACTTTCAGGCAAGAAAATGAATCGCCAAGTTAAGTGAGACTGTTATCTTTAACAATATATATAGGCATCTTACACATAAAAGTGAGAGATGTCAGAAAGTTAGGGCAACTAAAAGGATAATACAAGGTCAAAAGTATTGTGGGGAATCACGAAACGAACTCGATCTAGTGGCTGTGGACTTGTTCGGTCCTTTGCCTGTATCAAGAGAAGGGTGTGAACGTTTTTGTGTTAGTTGAGTGGTTTACCAAATTTGTAAATTATTCCCTACTAGAAAAGAAAATGAAAAAGTAATAGTAAGTAAACTGAAAAAGGACTACTTCATTAGAGTGAGAGTACCTAAAACCACATTGCCAGGTAATGGCCCAAAGTTTATTTCAAAAAGGTTCAAGAAGTGTTCAGAAAGTAAAAATATTGAACATATTAAAGTTTAAGCATACTTTCCCCAAGGTAATGTGTGTGAGCGTATTAAGAAAGCGCTTAACTGGTTGTATAGAACATATTGCCATAGAAAGCATACCGCATGGCCACAATATTTAGAGTATTTTGAGGAGTTCATCAATCATTTGAAGCACGAAGCAACAGGTTTTGTCCCGTGTGAGATGATGTCCTCAATAAGACGCGACAATTTACTGTTTGAATTGGTGGAACTGCTGGAGATAGCCGATGTGACACTGGGGGAAGAGGAGAAAATGGCTAGAGAAAATGTTAGCAAGAAGGCACTTGGGAAAAAGAGGCGGCATGATGCTAGACCACCCCTCACTACATTTCTCATAGGCAATTTGGTTTTAGTGAAAACTAGGGAAAAGTTGAAGATGATCACGTCAGGAACAAAGACGTTTACAGATGAGTACATGGGTCCTCTTATGGTAGTAGAAACGACGCATCCAAATGCTTACAGATGGAAATACTGGAAGTCTGGGAAATCTTTTGGATAAAGAAACACTGTTGACCTGAAGAGTATTTTCAGTAACAGTAGGAGTAAAATGAGGTAGAAGGTCTGCTGACTTTTGTAGGGACACCACTTGGGGAGTGGTACCTTCTCTAGCTAGGTGTTTCCATTCTTATTTTCTGGTGCACTCTATCCTAACTCTTCCCTCTCTGGGTTCTGTTCGCACTGTGCTCTTCGATTTTTGTTTTACGTTTCTATCTGGGGTCTACCCTGTTTTATGTTGCCACAACTTTTGTGGATCACTTGATTTGGAAAAGGAACCTTTGGTTCAGTTATACATTTGTAACACCTGTCACCTCTTTCACAAAAATTCTTGTAAAGTAGAGCAAGAAATAATTTTTGTTGTAGCATTATTATGTATGCTTAGCGTTCCATGTTCTGTATGGATGTTAAATTTGGTAGTAATAAGGTTCTGGTATCCATTCTTGTTGATAATTTAGAGTCAACTGTGGGTTTTGCTAAAATGAATATGTTATCTAGTGATAAAAGTCTAATGATGGGCAACAGTAAGAACACTGAAGAAAACAAAACTGAATCTGCTTCAGTGAAAATCAGCCGTTACTGAGTACAGGCAGTGGGGTCTGAAGTTGATGTTTTTGTAGGCAGTAACACTCAAAAAGTGGTGCTTACTCCAATGAAGGGGAGGAAGTTCAGAATTAATGTGACGTATGTTATTGTAGAAATGGTAATACTCTGAAGTCTGCATACTTTAATGAAATACGAGAGGTTTATGCGGAGGAAAAAGGTGTTGATGTTACGATAGCTGAAACTGTAAGCGATGAAATGTAACTTAATGAGGTAAGATATGTTGCATTTGGTATGAATGTAAGTGTTCAAAGATAGAGAATGTGATTCCAGTAATTAGACAGCCAGGGAATAATAGATTCATAAATGGGCCCTGCAAAGTGATGAGTTTAGTAATGCTGAAGGTATCAGGCAGATAAAAGAAGCTGGCGTTAATAGCTCAGAGGGCACTGCACTCTTTGCAATCCTATGTAACTGTCGATTACCAGGTGCTAGATTTATTGACAATAATACTTCAATATCTTTTTGTGTTGTTTGTCATCCCCTTCTTTCATCTTTAACTTTTTTCACTTCTGTAGTAAAGCAGAAGTTCGCACCCGTGGTCTAGGAGTGGCGTCTTTGATTAATAATCAAAACGTCCCGGGTTCGAAACCTGCTACTGCTTAAATTTTAATTAATAATCAGCATTGGCGGCCGAAGATTTCCGGCATAAGAAGTCAGCTTCATTAGGACAATGGCTTTGTAGAAGAGGACGAAGGAGCGGACAGATGTTCAGGGCACTCTCTTGTCCTAGTGGTGGGAAACTGTCCCTAAAGAAGGAAGAATCAGCAATGATCAACGGCGTGAGGAAGCAGAAGATAATGGAAACTACTGCATTAAACACAAGTAACGTGTGTCCACAGCACATGTAGCCTGTAATTGAAAAAGTGTCATGACGATTCCTCCATTGACAAAAGATTCCGGAATAGTCCCCCATTCGGACCTACGAGAGGGGACTGCCAAGGGGGAGGTGACCAAGACAAAAAGATTGAATAATCAACAAAAGGATAACGTTCTACGAGTCGGGGACTGGAATATCAGAAGCTTGAACGTGGCAGGAAGAAACTAGAAAAGCCGAAAAGGGAAATGCAAAGGCTCAATCTAGATATAGTACGGGTCAGTGAAGTGAAATGGAAATAAGACAATGATTTCTAGTCAGATGAGTATAGGGTAATACAGTACGTACAGGGAGATGAAAATCTAATAGTCATGAGGGACTGAAATGCAGGTGTAGAGGAAGGAGTAGAAGAAAATATTACAGGAGAATATAGGCTTGCGACAAGGTATGAGCGAGGAGAAAGATTAATTGAGTTCTGTAATAAATTTCAGCTAGTAATGTCGAATAGTTCAAGAATCACAAGAGGAGGAGGTATACTTGGAAAAGTCCGGGTGATACGGGAAGATTTCAGTTCGATTACATCAGGATCACACAGAGATTCCGAAATCAGATACTGGATTATAAGTCGTACCCAGGAGCAGATATAGACTCAGATTACAATGCAACAGTGATGAAGAGTAGGCTGAAGTTTAATAAATTACTCAAGAAGAATCAATACGCAAATAAGTGGGATACGGAAGTACTAAGGAATGACGAGATATGCTGGAAGTTCTCTAAGGATATAAATACAGCCGTAAGGAATAGCTCGGTGAGAAGCTCAGTTGAAAGGGAATGGACATCTTTAAAAAATGCTATCACAGAAGTTGGATAGAAAAACATAGGTACAAAGGAGGTAACTGCAAAGAAACCACGGATAACAGAAGAAATACTTCAGTTTATCGATGAAAGGAGGAAGCACAAAAATGTTCCTGGAAACTCAGGTATACAGAAATAAAAGTCGCTGAGGAATGAAATAAATGTGAAGTACAGGGAGGCTAAGACGGAATGGCTGCATGAAGAATATGAAGAAACTGAAAAAGAAATGATTGTCGGAATGCCAGACTCAGCATGTAGGAAAGTCAAAACAACCTTCAGTGTCATTAAAAGGAAGGGTGTTAACATTAAGAGTTCAGCGACAATTCCACTGTCAAAAGCAGACGAGAGATCTGACAGGTGGAAAGAATACACCGAAAGCCTCCATAAGTGGGAAGATTTGTCTGATGTGACAGAAGGAGAAACAGGAGTCGATTTAGAAGAGATAGGGAATCCAGTATTAGAATCAGAATTTAGAAGAGCTTTGGAGACTTAAGATCAAATAAGGCAGGAGGAGTAGATAACATTCCGTCAGAATTTCTTCAATTCAAGGGGGAAGTGGCAAGAAAACCACTATCCACGTTGGTGTGTAGAGTGTAAGAGTCAGGCGACATACCATCTGACTTTCGGAAAAACATCGTCCACACAATACCGAAGATTGCAAGAGCTGACAAGTGCGAGAATTATCGCACAATCATCTTAACAGCTTATGAATCAAAGTTGCTGACAAGAATAATCTACAGAAGAATGGAAAAGAAAATTGAGGATGTACTAGATGACGATCAGATCCGCTTTAGTAAAGATAAAGGCAATTCTGACGTTGCGGTTGATAATTGAAGCAAGACTAAAGAAAAGTAAAGACACGTTCATAGGGTTTGTAATCTGGAAGGGTTTGTAGCCTGGACGATGTACAATGGTGCAAGATGTTCGAAATTCTGAGAAAATTAGGGGTAAACTATAGAGAGAGACGGGTAATATACAATATGTACAAGAACCAAGAAGGAATAATAAGAGTGGACAATCAAGAAACAAGTGCTCGGATTAAAAAGTGTGTAAGACAGGGATGTAGTCTTTCGTCCCTACAGTTCAGTCTGTATATCGAAGAAGCAATGATGGAAATAAAAGAAAGGTTCAGAAATTGAATTAAAATTCAAGGTGAATTCGCTGATGGCATTACTATCCTGAATGAAAGTTAAGAAGAATTACATGTTCTGCTGCATGGAATGAACACTCCACTGAGTACAGAATATGGATTTAGAGTAAATATAAGAAAGATGAAAGTGATGAGAAGTAGCAGAAATGAGAACGGCGAGAAACTTAACTTTAGGATTGATGCTCACGACGTAGATGAAGTTAAGGAATTCTGCTTCCTAGGCAGCAAATTAACCAATGACGGATGGAGCAAGGAGGACATCAGAAACAGACTAGCACTGGCAAAAAGGGCATTCCTGGCCAAGAGAAGTCTACTGGTATCAAACATAGGTCTTAATTTGAGGAAGAAATTTCTGAGAATGCCCACTTGGAGTACAGCATTGTATGGTAGTGAAATATGGACTGTGGGAAAACTGGAACAGAAGACAATCGAAGCTTTTGAGATGTGATGCTGTAGACGAATGTTGAAAATTAGGTGGACAGATAAGGTAAGGAATAAGGAGGTTCTGTGCAGAATCGGAGAAGAAAGGAATATGTGGAAAACTCTGACAATAAGAAGGGACAGGATGATAGGACATCAGTTAAGAGATCAGGGAATGACTTCCATGGTACTGAAATTAACAGCTTTTGGTGATAATGTAAATAACTAAATTTCGCATTGAGTCTTACTTACTCGTGAACGTGTACTTTTTGTCTCGTGAGACTGAAACACAACATTTGAGCGAACTATTCTAAAAGAAACAATCCGTTTGTAAACTTTCTGTGAACGATAACCATTGAACTTTTCAGTCTCGGTGCAGCTTAGAGTAAGGCTTGGTAGTAACTGGTGTATGCAAGCTTATCCGATGGCAGGTTGTGGGTATGGCGAATGCCCGGTGAACCTCATCTGCCAGCGTGTGTAGTGAAAACAGTAAACTTCGGAAGCGGTGGTGTTATGGTGTGGTCGTGTTTTTCATCGAGGGGGCTTGCACACCTTGTTTTTTGCGTTGCACTATCACAGCACAGGCCTATAAAGTTGCTTTTAGCATCTTCTTGCTTCCCACTGCTTAAGAGCAATTTGGAGATGGCGATTACATCTTTCAACACGCTCGAACACCTACCCATAATGCACGGCCTGTGGCGGAGTGGTTACACGACAATAACATCCCTGTAATGGACTGGCCTGCACAGAGTACTGACCTGAATCCTATAGAATATCTTTGGGACGTTTGGAACGCCGACTTCGTGCCAGGCCTCACCGACCGACATTGGTATCTTTCCTCAGTGCAGCACTCCGTGAATAATGGGCTGCCATTCCCCAAGAAACCTTCCAGCACCTGACTGAACGTATGCCCGCGATAGTGGAAGCTGTCTTCTAGGCTAAGGGTGGGCCAACACCGTACTGAATTCCAGCATTACCGATGGAGGGCGCCACGAACCTACAAGTCATTTTCAGCAAGGTGTCCGGATACTTTTGATCACATAGTATATATGGAAGTTAAAGAATTAGTGGTAATTTCTACACACGATACAGATTTGGCTAGTATAGTGGCTGTAGGTAGGGTAGTATTAAAGAGGATTGTAAAAATAGTGTACACTAGAGTGGGACTGGTAGAGCGCCATAACTCGGTCAGTGATATCCAAGAGCTCTTGAAGTCGGGCCATTGGTTAAATTTGTCAGACAAGGGATATCAATAAAGAAGTAATGACGAGTAGAAAGAGTACTAGGTCATGTAAGTTCGGATACATTCCACACTCATAATGTCTTAAAAACGAGGCTAAGGCAAGATTACTATGGACTTATTACTTTGGTAAATAAATTTTTCTTAACTGCTAACATATAAAATACAGTACAAAAGGAGAGTGCGTAGGCCAGTGTCGCCAAGCCACAGTCCAGGCAGTGCATGTGAAATTCAATTCGCGTAGATCAGTTTTGCTCCCCATAGGTTATTCTAGCGTCTATTCTATTTGATGGTCTTTACAGATAGACAGTAAATTACTTAACTGGAAGAGAAAAAGTAGATAAAAGTAAATAAGGTGTGACGTTATCAGGTCCTATGAAGCCACCCTTATACCTTCCTCTCCCACGAGAAGTAACTACATAGCTACTTACCATACTGGATAGAAAGAACTGAAGGAATAATAGTGCAAACGGAACTTATAGTTCTGTGTTTGTGCATCGTAGGAGTATGGTTCAAATGGCTCTGAGCACTATGGGACTTAACTTCTGAGGTCATCAGTCGCCTAGAACTTAGAACTACTTAAACCTAACTAACCTAAGGACATCACAAACATCCATGGCCGAGGCAGGATTCGAACCTGCGACCGTAGCGGTCCCGCGGTTCCAGGCTGAAGCGCCTAGAACCGCACGGCTACACAGGCCGGCTCGTAGGAGTAAGACAGTGAACCTAGTGCAAATATCAAAAGGAAACAGCGGCACCAAAAGCTGAAGATTATTCAAGCGTGTTTACTTCAGACTTATCTAGGAGAATGTGGATCGCAAAAATAATTTTAATACATTAGTGCTTCATCTGAAGCCAGTTTCTCAAGCACGTTTCCTAGGAGGAAGGAGCATGCCATTTTTAGCAACATGTTTTGCATTGTTATAGAAAGTAATCATTACGGAGAGTGGTGAAATTCATTTATGAGAAACTATTTGACATACATAATAATTTGTGAGATATAAAACAGAGAAAGAGATGAAATTTACTGATGACTGAGGACAGTATTTCGAAATAACACTTCTTAGTGACGTATTAAACAGAGAGAATATAAAACACAGAGAAGAAATTTATAGATGAGGCAGAATTTTAGATGCTTGTGTATTTTTGGTAAATAAAGTAGACGCATTTTGTATTTTGATGACGTGTCAGCACATGGGAGATGATACGTTCCGCATTCGCCATAAATCTTTTTTCGTATTTTTTAAGATAATATAGGTCGTTTAGATAGTTTTGAACATAGCGCACAATTCAATCGATCAGATGTTTTTGCATATATGCACCTATATGACGCTCCACAAGTCACCATATGGTGCATGGCGGAGGGTAGCTTTCATCACTACTGGTCATTTCCTTTTCTGTTACACTCATGAGTGAGGAAAAAACGGCTGTCTCTATTATTCCGTGCGAGCCCCAAACCCTCTTATCTTAACTTCGCGCTCGTTACCCAAATTGTACGTCTCCTGCAGGAGAATCTTACTGCAGTTAGCTACAAATGACGGTTCTCTAAATTTTATCAACAGATTTTCGCGAAAAGAATGTCGTTCTTCCTCTATGGATGTCCATTTGAGTTTACGAATCATTTCAGCAACACTCGCGTGTTGGTCGAAGCTACCGATAACAAATCCAGCAGCATCCCTCTTGAACTCCTTCAACGTTTTCCTTTAATCCGACATCGTGCGGACCCGATAACTTGAGCAGTACTCAAGGATAGGTTGCGCTAGTGTTCTACACACGGTCTTCTTTATGGATGACCCGTACTTTTCTAACGCTTTTCCAATAATCTGAAGTCGACCATTCGTCTTCCCTACTACCGACGTTGCATGATCGTTCCGTTCATATCGCTTTGCAACGTTTAACCGACACCACAGTGTCAAGCTGCACATCAGTAATACAGTATTCGATACGTACATGATTGTTTTTCCCACTCATCTGCATTAAATTCTGTCATTCAATACGTCAAATATAAATTCTGTCAAAGTCATCCTGTATCCTTTAACAGTCACGCAACGGCGATACTTATCCGTAAAATACAGCGTCATCCGCAAGATCCTTTGCATTTATAGAGAGCAAGAAGGGCCGTATCACACTTCCATGGGGCACTCCTGATCATACCCTTGTCTCTGATGAACAATCGTCGTCGACGACAACATAGTGGGTTCCATTACTTAAGAAGCCTTCGAGTCACTCACACATCTGGAAGCCTATTCCATAGGTTTGTACCTTCGTTAACAGGCTAGATTGGCGATCTAAAAATATGGACTGTGGCTGTTGCCTTTCGTCTATAGTTCTCAGTATATCATCTGACAAAAGGGCAAGCTGAGTTTCGCACGAGCGATGCTTTCTAAAACCGTACTGATTCGTAAAAAATACACTAGTGGCCATTAAAATCGCTACACCACGAAGGTGACGTGTTAAAACACGACATTTAACCGACAGAAAGATGTTGTGATATGTAAATGATTAGCTTTTCAGACCATTCATAGAAGATTGGCGCCGGTGGCGACACCTACAACATGCTGACATGAGGAAAGTTTCCAACTGATTCCTCATACACAAATAGCAGTTGACCGGCGTTGCCTGGTGAAACGTTGTTGTGATGTCTCATGTAAGCAGGAGAAATGCGTACCATCACGTTTCCGACTTTGATAAAGGTCGGATTGTAGCCTATCGCGATTGCGGTTTATCGTATCGCGACATTGCTGCTCGCGTTGGTCGAGATCCAATGACTGTTAGCAGAATATGGAATCGGTGGGTTCAGGAGGGTAATACGGAACGCCGTGCTGGATCCCAACGGCCTCGTATCACTAGCAGTCGAGATGACAGGCATCTTATCCGCACGGCTGTAACGGATCGTGCAGCCACGTCTCGATCCCTGAGTCAACAGATGGGGCCTTTTGCAAGATAACAACCATCTGCTCGAACAGTTCGACGACGTTTGCAGCAGCATGGACTATCAGCTCGGAGACCACGGCTGCGGTTACCCTTGACGCTGCATCACAGACAGGAGCGCCTGCGATGCTGTACTCAAAGACGAACCTGGGTGCACGAATGGTAAAATGCAATTTTTTTGGATAAATCCCGATTCTGTTTACAGCATCATGATGGTCGCATCCGTGTTTGGTGACATCGCGGTGAACGCACATTGGAAGCGTGTATTCGTCATCGCCATACTAGCGTATCACCCGGCGTGATGGTATGGGGTGCCATTGGTTACACCTCCCGGTCACCTCTTGTTCGCATTGACGGCACTTTGAACACGGGACATTACATTTCAGATGTGTTACGACCCGTGGCTCTACCCTTCATTCGATCCCTACGAAACCCTACATTTCAGCAGGATAATGCACGACCGCATGTTGCAGGTCTTGTATGGGCCTTTCTGGATACAGAAAATGTTCGACTGCTGCCCTGGCCAGCATATTCTCCAGATCTCTCATCAATTGAAAACGTCTGGTCAATGGTGGCCGAGCAACTGGCTCATCACAATACACCAGTCACTACTCTTAATGAACTGTGATATCGTGTTGAAGCTGCATGGGCAGCTGTACCTGTACATGCCATCCAAGCTCTGTTTGACTCAATGCCCAGGCGTATCAAGGCCGTTATTACGGCCAGAGGTGGTTGTTCTGGGTACTGATTTCTCAGGATCTATGCATCCAAACTGTGTGAAAATGTAATCACATGTCAGTTCTAGTATAATGTATTTGTCCAATGAATACCCGTTTATCATCTGGATTTCTTCTTGGTGTAGCAATTTTAATGGCCAGTAGTGTAAGGTTATTGGTCTCACTGAAATTTATTATATTCCAACTAAGAATGCGTTCAAGAATTATGCAACTAACATATGTTAGGGATATTGGTCTGGAATTTTGCGGGTCCGTTGTTTCACACTTCTTATATACAGGAGTCACCTCCACTTTTCCCGTCGTGTGCGCCTTCTCACTTGGCAAGAGATCCGTGATAAATGCGAGCTAAGTAAGGATCATTTCCATGAAGGACCCATTGAATGGAGATTATTTTGAGAAATAGGACATTGTAGCGATTTGAACAGGGTTTTGTAGCCAAAAGAGTACGTGATAATGTGGTGTATTGAATCCTGAATTAAATCATTCTTGTTACGGAAGAAAGAAGTGTTGCATTACTTATTAAACGCCCATGTATGACGGTGCGTGTGAAGCCGCGTGCTGTAATCTAATTTGTAATTCGAAGAGCTCGTCCAGACATGCAGCACCTTCTCA
Source organism: Schistocerca cancellata (assembly GCF_023864275.1). Taxonomy (NCBI): domain Eukaryota; kingdom Metazoa; phylum Arthropoda; class Insecta; order Orthoptera; family Acrididae; genus Schistocerca; species Schistocerca cancellata. The sequence continues at coordinate 283,887,306 of NC_064628.1, forward strand.
TTCAGCTCGACAATGCCACACCAACTACTATCACTGTGACATCTGCAACAATCCAATGCCTTGGGTTAATTGGCATCGATCGTTCTAAAATTGTTAGCATTGTTGAAGCTTTCAATGGCTCTGAGAGTTCAATATGCAGCAATAAAAAATTTTGATCGTTTGCCTAATAATATAAAATGTCTGACAGGTAGCGAAGCAAGTTTTAAATTGAATTTAAAATCATACCTCCTGGACGAAACGTTCTATTCCATTGACAAATTTCTGCTCAAACGCTGATAGCCAATAAAAAAAATGTTTCAAATGTAATTGCATGTGTAGGAATGAAATGCTATTATGTTCATTAATATTAATGTACTGTCTACCATCGGGTTCCCCTAAATGTAAGGCAGCACCGCATAACAGCCACGCTATGAGGGAAACAAACCAAAAGCCAAACAGGCGAAGACATCAGATAAACACGCCGAGGATTCCAGTCGATTAATAGGAATCTTTCCTTGCAGAGGTCGCCACGACATATCCGGCCACGGATTCCTACGCCGGGTTTCTATTGGCTCCAGCTCACTTTACAGGCCCGGCCGGTCGAAAGCAGACCAGTCTTCGTTCGCTGGTAATGGCAACCGCTATAGCAGAGTCTCTGAGAAGATATCACCGAAGCCGCTGCACTGCACAGCCGGTCGAAGTACCAGCCGACCGAGAAGAACCACATCCCCAGCTAGATCGACGGACGTCTACATCTATTGTACAGCCAGCTATTGTATTGTAGATGAAGTTACGTTCAATAAACTCTTGGAGAATACAGCAATTAACATGTATTCATGTTCTGTAAACTGAATCGTTCCACATCATTTCGATAAAAGAATTTTTTAAATGATCTATGGAACATGTAACTAACTAACTATTTCTTCCATACAGTGCAGATTTGGCCCCTGTTTCCAAAAATTGAAGAACACTTTCGTCGACATCATTTAGATAGTGATGAAGCGGTGCAAGCAGATGTAAGGTTGAGATTCCGTTAACATAGTCATGCACTCTACAGTGACGGTATCAACAAACGTCTCTCGTTGGGAGAAGCATGATTGCCGCCAGGGCGCCTATATTGACAAATAAATTTGTAGACATGAAGAATAAAGATGCAGAATGTTAATAACGTCTGTTTTATTTAGAAAGCTTTAAGAGATTTCACATTTAAAAAATCGGAGGCATTACTTTTCAGAAACCTCTCGTAACTGATGTACAGTTATGCTCGAAAGTATACGAACGACCTGAATTGCATTTCGCCTGATTCGCATTCAACCCACATAACGCAGCTGTCTAGCAGGTCCTCTAATCGCCACTTGGTACAGTCGTTTGACTATTGAAAATGGTTCCAACAAGTCACCACTAGAAAACACTGCTCTGGATCGCAATAACTCTAGATGTAAAGTAATAGTACGATACTACAAATATCAGGGAACACCTTATCACAGATAAGACTGTCCTTAAGGCTTGTAAGCTCACATTTATTGCAATAAATGACATACCTGAAATGTTACCACTCTCATTATTACGTCAGATAGGTAATGCACGTACTAAGTTCGTCGTATTCATGATTTCCTCTTCAAAGTAACATAGCGTACTTATTATTTAACACAAAATGACATTAAAAATTGAGTTACTCACGAGTAGCTAGTTGAGAACATGCATGAACTTCAAATGACGCGACGAACCGCCTCGTTCTGCATATGGATTCAAACCCAGGTCATGCAGACTAAGCAAAGATTTCGTGACTGACGGATAATAACAGTCATTCCTGATTAGGCATACAGAGAGTGATATACTTCGATTTTAGACAGTATCAGTTAGCAAATACAAATTTCAAATTACATAACGCAAAAATTTTTAACGGACCCGAATTCCTACCCAGCACCTATTGCCCCTGTTAACGAACTACGAGAGATGTTAAATATTGCTTCTTAACAAGTAACTTACTTCAAATGCCGTGAAGTAAAGCTTTGTGTTGGATAGGGATTCGAGCCCAGAACCTAATCGGATAGATATCGAAGCACAATCAACTGTGACATATCGCATTTTCTCGGCAGTAGCTAGATGTTTTAACTGAAATGACGAGACGAAACGATTTTTTCCTTCCCAGGGCTTCAACCCAGCACCTATCGCTGTTTTATTCCAGAGAAAACGAACGTTAAATATGGGTTTGTTGCAACAGCAGCTACATCTGAGCATGTTTGAACTAGAAATAATATGACGAAGAGTTCAGTGCTGACTGGGAATAGAGCATCACACATATATTTGTTGACTACACACAAAGATACGTCAGCTACCGAATTTTTCTCCACCAGCATCTCGGAATAACATCTTGAACTTACAGTGATCTCGCAAATAGTTCTGTGTCTCACTGGAAGTCAAAAAACGTCAAACATCGTTAGTGTTGACAACGAATGAAAATACATTAAAAATCGAAATTATTATCCACCAGGAGATAGGTGTTCTCATGCTAGATCTTGATAATACATAATGAAATCTTTAGTGCCGAGCCAGGATTCGATCCCACTCACG